>NC_045958.1:11940466-12243476 GCF_010909765.2 Amblyraja radiata
AAGAGATTTAAGTAACTTTTTAAAACATGGTCAATGTCAGTTGTGCTGGCAAAGGCAGCAGCCAATTTACTAACTTCGATATCTCACAAACAGCAGTGATGTAACCAGTTAACTGTGGTGCTCTTGGAGAAAACAGTACTCCACATGATACCATGAAATCTCTCCAAAAACAAAATACAAACAGAGCATCTGAACAAAATAATTTATTTGCCAATAACCTCCCTCAATGTCAACAAGATGGAGCAGCTAGTTATTGACATCATGAATCAAGGTGGATTATGTGCTGAAAGCAGAATCAATGGTGATGAAGTGGATATGGTTGAGAGCTTTGTTCCTTGGTGTTAATATCACCAATGTACTGTCATAGACCAAACACATTGATGCGACATAAAAGGCAGCACACAGTTCAGCATATCTCAAACAACCCTCACCAACTTCTACAGATGCACAGTAAAAAACATTTTATCGGGACGCATCACAGTATGATTTGAGAACGGCTATATCCAAGACCGCAAGATATTGCAGTTGTTGACGTAGTCCAGACCATCGTGCAAACCAAACCCCCTTCCATTGACTCCATCTACACTTTATGCTGCCTCGATAGGGCCACCAGCATACAGTGGCTTGCAAAAGTAAATGTATTTTATTGGGATTTTATGTGATAGACCAACACAAAGTGGCGCATAATTGTGAAGTGGAAGGAAAATGATACATGGTTTTCAAATCTTTTTACAAATAAAAAACTGAAAAGTGTGGCGTGCAAAAGTATTCAGCCCCCTTTACTCTGATACCCCTAAATAAAATCCAGTGCAACCAATTGCCTTCAGAAGTCACCAAATTAGTAAATAGTCCACTTGTGTGTAATCTAATCTCAGTATAAATACAGCTGTTCTGTGAAGGCCTCAGAGGTTTGTTAGAGAACATTAGTGAACAAACAGCATCATGAAGCCCAAGGAACACATCAGACAGGTCAGGGATAAAGTTGTGGAGATGTTTAAAGCAGGGTTAGGTTATAAAAAAATATCCCAAGCTTTGAACATCTCACGGAGCACTGTTCAATCCATCATCCGAAAATGTAAAGAGTATGGCACAACTGCAAACCTACCAAGACGTGGCCGTCCACCTAAACTGACAGGCCGGGCAAGGAGAGCATTGATCAGAGAAACAGCCAAGAGGCCCATGGTAACTCTGGAGGAGCTGCAGAGATCCACAGCTCAGGTGGGAGAATCTGTCCACAGGACAACTATTAGACGTGCACTCCACAAATCGGGCCTTTATGGAAGAGTGGCAAGAAGAAAGCCATTGTTGAAAAAAAGCCATAAGAAGTCCCGTTTGCAGTGTGCCACAAGCCATGTGGGGGACACAGCAAACATGTGGAGGAAGGTGCTCTGGTCAGATGAGACCAAAATTGAAGTTTTTGGCCTAAATGCAAAACGCTATGTGTGGCGGAAAACTAACACTGCACATCACCCTGAACACACCATCCCCACTGTGAAACATGTTGGTGGCAGCATCATGCTGTGGGGATGCTTTTCTACAGCAGGGACAGGGAAGCTGGTCTGGGTTGATGAGAAGATGGATGGAGCCAAATACAGGGCAATCTTGGAAGAAAACCTGTTAGAGTCTGCAAAAGACTTGAGACTGGGGCGGAGGTTCACCTTCCAACAGGACAACGACCCTAAACATACAGCCAGAGCTACAATGGAATGGTTTAAATCAAAGCATATTCATGTCTTACAATGGCCCAGTCAGTCCAGACCTAAATCCAATTGAGAATCTCTGGCAAGACTTGATAATTGCTGTTCACAGACGCTCTCCATCCAATCTGACTGAGCATTGAGCTATTTTGCAAAGAAGAATGGGCAAAAATTTCAGTCTCTAGATGTGCAAAGCTGGTAGAGACATACCCCAAAAGACATGCAGCTGTAATTGCAGCGAAAGGTGGTTCTACAAAGTATTGACTCAGGGGGGCTGAATACTTTTGCACGCCACACTTTTCAGTTTTTTATTTGTAAAAAAATTTGAAAACCGTGTATCATTTACAATTTCACAATTGAGCTCCACTTCACAATTATGCGCCACTTTGTGTTGGTCTATCACATAAAATCCCAATAAAATACATTTACGTTTGTGGTTGTAACGTGACAAAATGTGGAAAAGTTCAAGGGTATGAATACTTTTGCAAGCCACTGTAATCAAGGACCAGTCTCACCCCGGTCACTTCCTCTTCTCCCCTCTTCCATCAGGCAAGAGGTACAGAAGTTTGAAAAACAATACCTGCAGATTCAGGGTCAGTATCTTCCCACCTGTTATCAGGCAACTGAACCATCCTCTGAACAGCTAGAGTATGGTCCTGACCTCCCATCTACCTCATGAACTATGACCTATGAACTATCTGTAATCAGACTTTAGCTTGCACTAAATGTTGTACTCTTTATCCTTTATCTGTACACTGTGGACAACTTGATTATAATCATTTATAGTCTTTTCTTTGACTGAATAGCATGCAAGAAAAAGATGTTCACTGTACCTCGATACTAACAAACATGACAATAACAAACTAAACTAAATCTACTTCCTGATGAAACAGGAAAGTTGGCATGTCTTCATTGACCTTTGCAAACATGTACAGATGCACCATAGAAAGCATACTGTCGGCTTGTATCACAGCTTGGTTCGAAAACAGTTCTGCCCAACACTGCAAGAAATTGTATAGTTGTAGATGCAGACCAATTCATCATGCAGACCAGACTTCCCACCACTGACTCCATCGACACTTTACACTAACTTAGAAAGGCAGCCAACATAATCCAAAACATGTCCTTTTCTGCTCCCCTCTGGCAGAAGAGACAGAAGCTTAAAAGCATGCACCACTAGACTCAAGAGCAGTTTTGTCTCCTCTGTTATCTTGCTTCTGAATGGTTCTCCATAAGCTAGAGTACTGGCCTCTATCTGACCTCTATCCCTGCCCCTCTGCGGACATTAGACGGTGTCTATGAAACCCATGTGCTACAATCTTGAGAATTATATTCTGCACTCTTCCCCTCTGCTCTATTGTACGATATTGACTAATGTATTTGTGTATAATATCTGATATATTGGATAAACAAACACAACAAAGCTTTTCACTGTGCCTTGGTGCACGTGACAATAAACCTAAAGCTAAAATACTGAATACACTGAAGTGCCATTCTATAACCTGCTACCATGAAACCAAGCTGACACTGATAGAGCCACATACACTGTTAATTATATTTTAGTTTCAATCATAAATCCTCAAAAAATAAATACCATATCTCCCAGTGCAACACTGAGATCAACAGCCGCAGTTCCAGCTTCTTCATCACTGTTGTTCAGCTCAAAGGCTTTTTTGTAGCATCCCCGGGCTCTGCTTTTATCTTGTACTACATCTCGATAGTAATGGCCCAAGTAGCAAAATGTTTTTCCATTGTATGTGTCCAATTTAGCAGCCTGAGGATGAAAGGTTTAAAGTGAATAAGTCTATATACTGTGGAGGCCAAGTCAATGGATATGTTTAAGGCAGAGATAGAGAGATTCATGATTAGTACAGGTGTCAGAGGTTATCGGGAGAAGGCAGGAGAATGGGGTTAGGGGGGAGAGATAGATCAGCCATGATTGAATGGCGTAGATTTGATGGGTCAAATGGCCTAATTCTGCTCCTATCACGAAAGATCTTATATCTCAATCATCAATGAAAATGGAAATAATAAGCAAGAAAAGCTGGGGGTTTTTAAGTGTTCAACTTTTATAATATCTGTGATACATTTGAGCACCAATAAAATGTTTATATCAGAAGGAAGGAAATGCCAATTCATTGATGGACCACAAGTGTCTTCGTCCATCTCATATATGCATCATTTAGAATGTTATTACTTAAATCAAGTTCTAGGTCTAGTGTTACTCCCTGCACAGCCTTATAAAAATAGAGTGAGGAACTTGGATGCTGGGTCTTCATTTGCTATATTAAGCTTCTGCATAGTGATGCTAAAGCAAGTATTGCCATCAAAATTCTCATGTTGCTTTATAGCTATCTATGTGCAGCCAGTGCACAAAAATCCCAAAATAAATCTAAGCACCATCTGAGCAGGAGAAAGAAATGGGGATCTTGCATTAGATTCACAAACATTGAGATACAATAGCTGGAAATATATCTAAATAATTAAATCATGCAGATGCTAGAATCTGTAGCAAAAAAAACAGGATAGCACCTGGAGGAACTCAACGGTCAGGCAGCATCTGTGGAGGGAAATGGACTCGATGATTCGGGTCGAGATGCTTCTCGTAGACCAAAAGATAGACCTACTCTTTACATCTCCATCTATTCACACATGCTGCCTGTCCCACCGAGTTCCTTTAGCTCCTCTCCTTTTTTTAAAAATAATTAAACATAACCAGGACCTGAAACAAGTTTTAAACAATATTTGTAATGAAAGAACATTAATCTGAAACATTAACGCTACTTCTGTTGTATATTTCCAGCATTCCATTTCTATTTGGATTAAAGAATCAGCACTAGTTGCTTTTATACTGGTGTTGTTTTTAAGGAGTCAGGTACCCTGAAAAGTTACTCATGGGTCACACTATGTGCCTTACTTAAAGCATATTTTTCTCCTACTGGAACACAATATTATCTCGTCAGTTGTAGAGTGGACTGAAACATGCAAATCTTTATTAGTACTGTGGCAAGCATCTTTTCACAAACCTTTAATAAATGAGTAGCTGTTTTAGTTTTATCTTTTCTCATCTCCTCCCCCATAAACCAGTACGTTAGTCCAAGGTAGTAGTAATATTCGCCACAGTCTTCATTTATTTTCAGAGCTTTCCGGAAACTGTACGGGTACAAGTCATAATGTTACTTGCCTTTTCTTCTAAAGAAACAACTAGGTTGATACATGGGTGAAGATTTGTGTTCAAGGGAAGAACAATGACATTTAAACATCTCCGAGCAATTTTGTCAAGCAGCAAATTTTATTTTAGTTTAGTTTAGAGATACAGTGCAGAAACAGGCCATTCGGCCCACTGCGTCCACGCCGACCCGTTCACCAGCACTATGCTACACACTAGGGACAATTTGCAATTTTTTCCGAAGCCAATTAACCTACAAACTTGTACGCCTTTGAAATGTGGGAGGAAACCGGAGCACCCGGAGAAAACCCACACAGTCAAAGGGAGAACTTACAAACTCTGTTCAGACAGCAACCGCAGTCAGGATTGAACCCGGGTCTCTGACACTAAGGCAACAACTACGACACCATGCCGCACTAATCTGCGATAGTTGGAGACACACGATCTTAGAGGAGTATAAAATCATGAGGGGGTATTGATAGGGTGAATGCACAGTCCCTCTCCCAGAGTACGAGAATCAAGAACTTGATAGACAACATAGGTTTAAGGTGAGAGGGGAAAGAATCAATAGAAATCTGAGGGGCAATTTCTCTCGCCTCCAGAACAAACTGCAATGACAGAAAGATTACCGTATTTCCCGACAATGAAGACGCTATTTTTTACCCAAAAATAAGGCACGAAAATTTACCTGCGTCTAGGAGGCCGAAGGTTAGGTTGCTAGTCAAGAAAGATAGACTTGGCTATCCCTCAGTACAGCAACATCAAGAATGATGTTGCTGTACAGAGGGATAGCCAAGTCTATCCCTCATTGCTGGCAGCTGATGGGAAGCGGCTGTAAAACGACAGCGCCGCCAGGGGGAGGGGGGGTGGGAAGAGTTCCTTTCACAGCGTGTGGGAAGTCTGGTCCGGATCAGCACGGCCTGGGCTGCACAAAATGACCCGGAGCGGGGCCTGACATCGCCCGGCGAGTCTTTAACGGCCGCGGGACTTGCCATCGCCCGCTGGGGGCTTTAACATCGGCACAGGATGGAGAGCAGGGGAGAGACAAGACTTTGCATTCCATCACGGTGAGGAGGAGATTCACTGTGATGGATGTCTGTGTGAATTGAGTTGGTTGTGTGTCTTGTAAAATTGTTTCTTTTTGTTGTATGGCTGCAGAAACCAAAGTTCCCAACGGATAAAGTTAATTGAAATTGAAATTGGCTGGGCCGCCAGGGGTAAAGTTGCGGGGAGGGCAGGAGCGTTGAAAAGGAGGGAGTCGGTGATCATGCCAGCAACTCACTCACCGCTGCCGCGGCCCTCCGGGCGCGGAGCCACCGCATTGTGGCTGGGGAGGGAAGTAGCTCGGGTGGCTGGCAGCGACCACCGGGGCCACACAGCAGAACCAGCCACCACCTCAGCGCCTTCTGCCGGCCCGCTCACCTCTGGCAGTGCTCTCCTGCCGCTCGCCAGCCTGGCTCATGTCAGGCGCTTCCCGCAAATCCTTAAATTCCGACTGCTGCCGGGAGCAGGACATGGCCTCACTTGCTGCGCTGGGTGACACTACATGGTATTCACTGCCTGGTCCGTGTCTTTCAATGTAAATTTGCATGGGGTCATGCTTTGGAGGTGTGTGGCGCTTGTCGGTCAAGTGAGAATAAGAGAGAGAATAAGAATGCTGCTGCCTTGTAAACAGACGTGCACAAAAGCAGCGGGCGGTGGAGCTTACTCCTGTGTCAGCACGAGTAACCTCAGTTGGTCCCTTGAACTAGTATTGTCATTCTATAAGATCACAACTGATTTAACATGTGCTCCAGTTTTTCCCACCATCTCTCCACCTGCCGTCACCCTCCACCCCCACCCAATCAGTCATTCAGAATGGAGGAGATCTGGAAGACTTGGGCAAATTGAATTGTTACTTTCTTTATTTTATTTTTTTTATTTTTTTTGGAGCGTGAGAAATTCTATGTCCCGCCAGCCTTTTTTTAAATTATGTAACTCAAAATGGGGGTGCGTCTTCAACGTAGGTGCGTCTTCATTGCTGGGAAATACGGTATGTATTATATCAGCAATTCAATCACATCTCAATGCAAATTCATTACAAATTGTTAGTATTGTATTCAACAAAAGAAACCTTTTAATCATTATTGGAGCCATGTTATTTCCAATTTTGATAATGATTAAATACATGAAAATGATAGCAAGTAAAAATATTTAACTTCAAATTACATAAAAAAACCCCTATTGCAACTATTGTTTGGACATTTTTGCACATTAAATATGATTGTAAGTGGTATTGTAAATCAGTACTATAGTAACTGTAGTTACTAGTCATAATAAACTCACCAGTAACTGACACAGCAAATGTTATTTTCAATCTGAAGTAACTAAAGTGTGGATTCCCTATTATCTACAGCGGGAAAAATCATTGTTAACCAAAAGACTCCTCATGGCTGAAGAACTGCTCCTTGGATTGCAGTGGGGAATCTATTATAAGGTATAATCTATGGACATGACCTTCATTTAGCGACATCTTGAAGAAAATTGCAGGGGACATTACTGACCATACGCAACAAATTCAATGTCACAAAAGCCTTTGCGTACTAAGCAGATAATTCTTCTCCACATTGGTTGCCCTTCAGTCCGAGGAGGCTTCCAGCTCCATCGATGGAAGGCCGCAGAGAGCCCGGAAAATGTGATCCGAAAATTAATCACCTCCGGCAAAATAAGAATTTGAAAAAAAGTTTCCCCCGATCCCCTCCCCCCTCTACCCACATAAAACAAAGTACATTAAAACAAACTTAACACACTAAAAAATAACAAAAAGAATGAAAAAACGAGCAGACTGCCGGCAGGGCAGCCATCGCCCCAACGCCACTGGTGGCCATACAAATACAAGGTTAGGACAACAGACTTTCTTACCTTAGTTCTGCCTGCATGTAATTTTTTTGCTTATAGTCAATAAGGCCTTGGAGTTCCCATGACTCAGCCAAGTCAGAATGCGATCTTGTAAGATCTGTTGAAATCTATCGGGCAAATGGGAAAAATTTTGCTTTTTAATTTTCAGCAAAGCATCAAAATTCTGCTCTGCGTTGAGTTGTAATGAATCATTACTAACAGAAATAAACAGCTGCAACATCACTTAAATCTATTTCATATACATCATTTTGTGGATTTTAATTTTAGATCTACCATTTTACTCTACCAGAAAAGGCTTCACGACGGGTCGCGCGGCCAGAAGGCTTCACGACGGGCCGCGGACTGGGAACGCAACCGGTGGCCTTTATCGAGGCGCCCCGGTCTCGATGCTTCCCAGATTGCCGTGTAGAAGCCCGGGTTGGGGCCTCATGGGTAGAAGCCTGCGTCGGGCGAAGCGGCTGGAGCCCAGGTCGGTACCACGGAGGCGTGAAGTGGGCGTCGACAGGGGTGAGGCCTCGGCGGCGGCAGTGATGAAGCATCGCGACGATGGGGCCTCGGCGGTGGTGAAGCCTCGCAGCTTCGGCAATGCCTCGCAGGTCAACCCACGGTCGATGAGAGCGTGGAAGACCACCATGAGGGGGGAGGGGAGGAACAATGGAGGACCCGGCGTGAGGGAAGAGGGGAAGAACAATGGACATTGGGGGAGACAAAGGACAATAGGGACCCGGCGTGGGGGAACTGCTGTGGTGGGGGGTGTAATGGGGGACAAAAGGGGGAGTCGGTGTGCTTTGTAACTTTGTCAGCGCCGTAGGTGGTTGCTATTTGTATACATTGTGTATGCAAGCAAAGAATCGCACTGTGCTTAGTCACACATCACAAGAAAGTATTCCTATCTTATCCTATCCTAAATAGTTACAAGTGTTTTGTTTACTAGACAAAATGTGTTGAAAGCATCGTTACATTTGCAAAGTGAAGAGAAATTTTTAACAATAGTCAAAACATAAACTTTGTGTTCATTTACATTTCATTAACAACCAATTTAAAACACAAACCAACCTTAGATGCTTGTTCCATTTGTCCCTTATTCAAATATGCTTGACCTTTCATGGCAAGTTGTACCGGTTCATTATTAGGAAGCTAAATAGGTAGAAATATCCACAATTTTACACAAAGATTGCTTCTGTACCAGAATTCAAATTGTGCATCAATTTGTAAAAAGCAACATGATATACAGAAAGCAATTAGAAAACCTCCCTTATATAAATGTGTATTTAATGTGTATTCATGTATATTAAAAGGAAACCTCAACAGTGAATCAACAAGTAGCCACTCATAAACAGTTCACACTAGTATATATCACTAAAAACTTGCTATTTAATCCCCAATATCAGAAAGATAACTGGAATTCAGCAGAGACGCCTGCAATTTCAAACCTTTTCTTCATTTGACTATCCTGCATTAATAATTATCTATTAAACTTCTGGATGCAATTTATATTAATATTGATTTAATAGAACATCACATTGGAAATAGTGTTGGCATTTAGTATGAGTACTATACCTGCTCCAAGATGCCAAAGGCTATATCTGCATTATCTGCGTCACCAGATTTGACCAGAGCTTCTGCTTGCAAAAACTGCAACTTGGGTTTTTGATACCTGTTCCCATCATGGACACTCTTTTCTAACCATTTCAGACCTAGAGAGAGTAAACCATACGAACAAAATCTCTAAATCAATCTTCAAATGATGGCTAACATGTGCATCTTATTTTAATGTATACAGTATAAGGATGTTTTTGCCAGTGGGACAGTCTAGGACTATAGGTCATAGCCTCAGAATTAAAGGACGTTATTTTAGGAAGGAGATGAGGAGAAATTTCTTTAGTCAGAGGGTGGTGAATCTGTGGAATTCTTTGCCACAGGAGGCTATGGAGGCCAAGTCAGTGGATTTTTTTAAGCAGAGATAGTTAGATTCTTGATTAGTACGGGTGTCAAATGTTGTGGGGAGAAGGCAGGAGAATGAGGTTAGGAGGGAGATTGATCAGCCATGATTCAATGGTGGAGTAGTCTTGATGGACCAAATGGCCTAATTCTATATATCACTTATGTCCTTATAAGCAAATTTGAAGTTGAAATACAAATAAATAATTCTCAAATGAAAACTCAGGATGTGCTATTGACAAATCCATGCTTATGACTACCTTTTACAGGTTTACCACAACATGCTGCACTAATACTTCAAATGCATCCATTGGAATTTAAAAAAAGACCAAGTTTGTCTTTAAATTAGACAGAATAAAGAGAGTAGGCAATAATATAAGCAAAAAAACAAATTCATTGCGTTTCTGCAGACCAGTCTTTTCGCTAGCTGTTGTTTGATCATAAACTGCTACTTTAATTGTGGTTAAAGCATGAAACAAATAATCCACATTTACAATATGAAAGCTGCAAGACTGGTTATTTCTTAGAAATATCCTTCTAACTTTAAAACACATGTGCAAATTAGAGCACATCGATATACATACCAAGAAAATTAAACTTATATTGAATCTTCTTATTCACTATTTACTTGACTCAATCCAGATATGAGCAAAGAAGTCACTGCTCTGCCAAATCTTGAGCAAAAAAAATCTAAATCTTGCGCCAAAAAAAAGTGCTGGTGGAACTCAGCAGTGTCAGGCAGCATCTGTGAAGGAAATGGATAGAATTATCTGTTCATTCCCACCAGATGCTGCTCAACTTGCTGAATTCGTCCACCACTTTGTTTTTTGCCCAAGTGAAAGAAGTTTTTTGCTCAAGTTATTTTTACTTATTCATTGACCAGATGTGCAAGTCACTGGGAATTCTGGCTATTGCTGTTCAACCCTAATTTCCCCCTAACTGAATTATGAGTCAATTACACATAGAGGTCAGATCAGTTCAGGATGGCATATTTGCTTCCTGAAATACTTTAATGAGTCAGGTACATGTCCACCACCAATCGCTTACTGGGCCGAGCTACCAGCACCGGCTGATCAATGTCAATATGCGTCGGCTTCAGCCACGCAACCGAAACAGTCTCATGCCGACCCCCCATGTCCAGGACGAATGTAGATGAGCCATGCTCTAGGACTCGTAAGAGACCCTCGTACGGCCGCTGGAGGGGTGTCCGATGTGCATCCTTGCGTAGGAAGACGAACTGGCAGTCCTCCAGAGCAGAGGGAATGTGCGGACGGAAGGACCCATGACGAGACGTGGGCACTGGTGCCAGCTTGCCCACCATCTGCCGAAGACATTGCAGAGCGTCCGAAGGCTGCTCCACCTGGCCCCGTGTCGGTGGGATGAACTCCCCGGGCACCGTCAACGGAGACCTATACACCAACTTGCCGGAGGAGGAGGCCAAGTCCTCCTTGGGTGCGGTGCGGATCCCCAGCAAAACCCACGGCAGAGCGTCCACCCAGTCCGGATCATTGAGTCGTGCCTTCAGGGCATCCTTGAGTTGGTGGTGAAACCGCTCCACCAGGCCGTTCGCCTGTGGATGGTACGCCATCATGTGGTGTAAGCGAACCCCCAGGAGGTGTGCCATGGCCGACCACAGTTCCGACGTGAACTGAGCCCCCGGTCGGATGTTATGTCCAGTGGCACACCGAACCGGGCGATCCAGTGCGCCACCAAGGCTCGAGCACAAGTGGCCTTGAAGAATCAGGTAGCGGAATGGCTTCAGGCCACCGCGTGAAGCGGTCCACGACGGTGAATAGATAGGTCATGCCCCAGCAGTGGCCCCACGATGTCCACGTGAATGTGGTCGAACCGCTGCCGAGAGATGGCGAACTCCTGCAACGGCGAGCGTGTCGTTGCACCTTGGCGGTCTGGCACGGGATGCAAGTGCGCGCCCAATGTCCAACCTCCTTCCGCAGCCCGTGCCACATGAAGCGGGAGGCTACCAGGGCCATTGTCGCCCTGATGGAGGGATGCGCAAGCCCATGGAGCACCACAAACACCCTGCGCCGCCAGGCGACGGGTCGCGGAACTCCAGTGGAGACATCGCACAGCAGCGTTGCGCCCCCAGGACCACAGTCAACATCCTCCAACCGCAGGCCCGAAACTGCCGTACGATAGGCGGCCATCACCTCATCGACCAGCTGAGCGGCTGCCAGGGAGGAATAATTAATACCCTCAGCGACTTGGAGAACCGCGTGGACTGCAGGTCGCGATAAGGCGTCGGCCACCCTGTTGTATTTGCCCTCAACGAAACGGATGGAGGTGGTGTACTCGGACACATACGCCAACTGCCTCTGCTGCCGGGCAGACCACGGGTCTGAAACCTTGGCGAACGCGAAGGTTAGCGGCTTGGGATCCGTAAATGCAGTAAAAGGCCCCCCTCCATGAAGTAGCAAAAATGGCGTACGGCGAGATACAGGGCCAGGAGCCTGCGGTCGAAAGCGCTGTAACGGCGTTGAGCACCACTGAGATGCCTGCTGTAGAAGGCGAGTGGCCGCCAGCATCCGTCAACAAGCTGCTCCAACACTGCCCCAACCACAACTTCAGAAGCGTCCACCGTCAGGGCAATCGGGGCGTCCTCTTGTGGGTGGACGAGCATCGTGGCCCCAGCCAGTGCCTCCTTAGCCCTCTCGAATGCCGCTGTTGCTTCATCGGACCACTCAACCTCCCTGCGATGACCAGCAATCAGGTGGAAAAGTGGCAGGAAGCGGTGATAAACGGTGACCATCCCCACCAACTCCTGTAGACCCTTAACCGTGGTCGGACGGGGGAACCTGCAGACAGCGTCCACCCTGGCCGGCAGAGGCACCACCCCCTGTGGAGTTACGCGGTGGCCGAGGATGTCGATAGCTGTCACCCCAAAACGGCACTTGGACGAGTTGATGGACAAACCAAAATTGCTGAGGCGCTGACTCAGCCGATGGAGATGAATGCAGTGCTCCAGCCGCGAGCGACTGGCCACGAGTATGACATCCAAGTACACGAATACCAAGTCCAGGCCGCGGCACACACAGTCCGCAGTCCATAAGTCGCTGAAAGGCCTACGCATCCGTACAAATTCAAACAGTCCAAATGCCATTATAATGGCCTTCTTCGGGATATCGTCGGGGTGGACCGGAATCTGGTTGTAGCCATGCACGAGGTCCACCTTGGAGAACACCGATGCTCCGGCCACATGGGCATTGAAGTCTTGAATGTGCGGGACCGGGTACCTGTCGGCGACGGTCGCATCATTCAGGTGACGGTAATCCCCACACGGGCGCCAGCCCCCTCCCGCTTTAGTGACCATGTGGAGCGGTGACGCCCATGGGCTATCGGAGGGGCGCACGATGCCCATCGCCACCATCAGGCGGAACTCCTCCCGAGCCAGACGAAGCTTGTCTGGCGCGAGACGACGCGCCGGGCGTGCACAGGCAGGCCGGTAGTAGGAATATGATGCTCCACCCAGTGCTTGGGAGTGGAGGAGTGGAAGTGGGGTTCGAGGATGTCTGGAACGCGCGAAAGTTGCATCCACGGACGACGGGGGGACATCAGGGATCACCAATGCGGAGGAAGACCGGCTCTCAGCGTGAAGGAGTGCATCAGGCGCCGCCGCTTGACATCCATGAGCAGTAAATGGGCTCGAAGGAAGTCTGCGCCCAGCAGCGGCTGGGAAACATCGGCGATGACGAACTCCCACGAAAAGGAGCTGCGGCCAAAGTTGAGGGAGATGGTGCAAACTCAGTAGGTGTGAATAGCACTCCCATTCGCCGCGGTGAGGAGAGGGCCCCGTTTGCCCGCACGGATGTCAGCGATGGAGGGAGGCAGAACACTCACTTCCGCACCAGTGTCCACGAGGAATCGACCCCCAGTGCGGCGATCCCAGGCGAAGACGCGATGAAAATTGCCTGCCTCCGAAGGAATCACTGACGACCGGCCCCTTCATTTCCCGGGAATGAACAGGGTGGGCGACATTGCCTGGCTGCAGCTCCCCAGCGACAATGGTAATAGCACCCACCCCCTCTGCTGGCGTCTGGTGGAACTGCGGGCGAATTTAGCTGGGTTGAACACCAGTGACCTCTGCTGACGTTGGGTGGAACTGCAGGCGGGCCGTGCTGAAAAGACGTGCCTGCAGTGGAATGCCTGATGGCGGCCGGATTTTGCCGACTGGGAGCTGCGGAGACGCGGTGGATAGCGGCCCCGACCTGCTCCGAGCCTCCCGACGCCGCGGGAAGGACGGCCAGCGCTTCCAGGTCCCGCTGGCAGGACATCCACAGCTCGTCGGCGTACTCAGCCAGCACCTGCATGTCGGTAAAGGGATCCCTGGCGAGCTGCAGGCGGATGTCAGGCGGGAGCAGCTGCAGGTAAACAAACTTAAATAGGAAACAAGGTTCGTGGTCCCCCATTCGGGTGAGCATGTCCACCAGGAGGGCAGACGGCCGGCGGTTGCCCAGACCGTCCATTCGGAGAATCCGAGCTGCCCGCTCAGATTCACTAAGGCCAAAGGTACACAAAAATGCTGGAGAATCTCAGCGGGTGCCGCAGCATCTATGGAGCGAAGGAAATAGGCAACATTTCGGGCCGAAACCCTTCTTCAGTCTGAAGAAGCCTATTTCCTTCGCTCCATAGATGCTGCTGCACCCGCTGAGTTTCTCCAGCTTTTTTGTGTACCTTCGATTTTCCAGCATCTGCAGTTCCTTCTTGAACACCTTGTTCACTAAGGCCAAACCTCCTGATAAGGAATTCCTTAAGGCCCCTATATTTGTTAGTTAATGGGGGGGCTCTAAGGTAAGGCTTAACTCGCCTCGCAGTCGCTTGGTCAAGCGCGCTGACCACGTACAAATATTGTGTTTCGGTCCATAGTTATCCCACGCACAGCAAATTGTGCCTCTGCTGCTGGAACCAGATGTCAGGCTCTTCGGTCCACAGAGTAGGGAGTTTAAGTGCAACGGCGTTGTTATCCATCACGTGTGATGAATGGCTGGGTCACCAGTTGTAGCGGCCTGGACGAGGTCAGGGAAAGGCCAGACGCTAGGCCGGTTCAAACAGTAGTCTTTAATCACACAGCGAGGGCACAAACCACACAGGGACCTCGGGAAACCTCGTGGCAGACCAACGCCCCTGTCCCTCAATAGCCGAGGGGGATGACCCAAGGAGTGGCCTAACCCCCAGGGACGCCACAACTGTACATTTGATCCCTATTTAGACCATGATGAAAAAAAAGCATTTCTCTTGAACATACATCAGAAGGCCAGCAATAACATTAGTAATCAGATAATAACCACATACATATTTAAGCTACATTAACACCCATTTTTAATTTAATAAAGTAACCAAAGGCATGACACAGGAGAGTTACCAAGAATAAAGCATGGATTTACATAGGGGAAATTATGCTTGACTAATCTTCTGGAATTTTTTGAGGATGTAACTAGGAAAACAGACAAGGAAGAGCCAGTGGATGTAGTTACCTGGACTTTCTGAAAGCATTTAATAAGCTCCCACATAGGAGATTAGTGGGCAAAATTAGGACACATGGTATTGGGGTAGAGTGCTGACATGGATAGAAAATTGTTTGGCAGACAGGAAACAAAGGGTGGGGATTAACGGGTCCCTTTCAGAATGGCAGGCAGTGACTAGTGGGGTGCCGCAAGGCTTGGTGCTGGGACCGCAGCTATTTACAATATACATCAATGATTTAGATGAAGGGATTCAAAGTAACATTAGCAAATTTGCAGACACAAAGCTGGGTGGCAGTGTGAACTGTGAGGAGGATGCTATGAGAGTGCAGGGTGACTTGGACAGGTTGGGTGAGTGGGCAGATGCATGGCAGATGCAGTTTAATGTGGATAAATGTGAGGTTATCCACTTTGGTAGCAAAATCAGGAAGGCAGATTATTATCTAAATGGTGTCAAGTTGGGAGAAGGTGAAGTACAATGGGATCTGGGGATCGTGTTCATCAGTCAATGAAAGTAAGCATGCAGGTACAGCAGGCAGTGAAGAAAGCCAATGGAATGTTGGCCTTCATAACAAGAGGAGTTGAGTATAGGAGCAAGGAGGTCCTTCTGCAGTTGTATAGGACCCTAGTGAGACCACACCCGGAGTATTGTGTTCAGTTTTGGTCCCTTAATTTGAGGGATTGCAAGGTTTACAAGGTTAATTCCCGGGATGGCGGGACTGTCAAATGCTGAGAGAATGGAGCGGCTGGGCTTGTACACTCTGGAGTTTAGAAGGATGAGAGGGCATCTTATTGAAACCTATAAGATTATTAAGGGTTTGGACACGCTAGAGGCAGGAAACATGTTCCCGATGTTGGGGGAGTCCAGAGCCAGGGGCCACTGTTTAAGAATAAGGGGTAAGCCATTTGGAACGGAGATGAGGAAACATTTTTTCACATGGAGAGTTGTGAGTCTGTGTAATTCTCTACTTCAGAGGCGGTGGCGGCCGGTTCTCTGGATACTTTCAAGAGAGAGCTAGGGGTTCTTAAAGATAGCGGAGTCAGGGGATATGGGTAGAAGGCAGGAACGGGGTACTGATTGGGGATGATCAGCCATGATCACATTGTGTGGCGGAGCTGGCTCAAAGCGCCGAATGGCCTATTCCTGCACCTATTGTCTAAATCCACAGATATTAACGGTAATTGCAATAGTCTGTTCAAAGAAATAGATTTAAAGGCCTGTTTTACTTGAAAAATCTAGAGGATTGAAGAGATGTTGACATGAGGGCTTGAAAGATGAAAACATAGCAGGTAATTTCAGGGAAGCTGATGATGCAAAAATTTGAAAAAAGCAGCTCTAAGAGAAATGTAAATTGCAGCAGATAAGACACAGGGAATGAAAACGTCATGGGAAAGATATTTAATTAAATGTGAGATTTTCTTAAATAGCAAAGAAATGCTCATTAGCAGTCAATTTAAATTAGTATGTGTGCAGGTGATCAATTAACAGACAATGGTGCAAATTATGGAATGGAAGCAGAATTTAAGATACACTTAAATTGTAGATCCTCAGGTGACTATTAGAGAGAAAATTGAAACAAAACGTAGGACAGGGATAGGGACATTGGGAACAGAAAATTAAAATGTAAAGCCAAACATGATTACTGTAAAGAAAGGAGAATTCAATTATCCATGAACATAATTATGGCCAATCAATTAGCTTACTAAATATACAAACATTAGAACATTCCCAACCTTGCCTGCAAGAACTGATTGTTTCTTCATATCTGTGCATCCGGAATTGAATTTCTGCGAGATAAAGCCAGGCTATAACTGTTGTTCGTGCATGTTTTAACCCTGCAATACAAATAATAATCCTCTTAAGATTGCAAAATACTCATCATCACGTTCACTTGAAACACGGTCTTCTCTTCAATGGATAAATGAATTGCAAATCAGGTGATTACTCAGCTGAGTTAAGTCTGCAGGAGTAACCCTGAGCCTGTAATTTCAAAGTCACCATTCCACTCTCACTTTAACTTGTCTACAGTCCGTTACAATGAGAGCCAATGCAAACTTGAGGAACACCACTTCATCATCCATCTGGTCAGATTGCAGCCTTCTAAAGACATATGCCACATTTTCCAACTTTAGGATAGCTCACTCTTTCTTTGTCTTTGTATCAGAAGTGATTGGCCATTTCTGCCCGTCACACCTTTGGTTCAGTTTTTCTCAGTATGGTCAGGTCTGGTCTTCCGTGCATGCTCCACAGCTTTGCTATTAGATTATGTAATACAAGCAAAGTAGCCTAATTGGATTCTAACTGGCACTTTTGGTAATTTGGTCTCACTGCCTCAGAGTTTTCCTGTGTACTCCCCATCCCTTCCCCCGTCTTCTCTGCTACTGAAAACAAACTTTTAAAATGTTCTTCCCATTCTGATAAATGGTCTACGTCCTGAAACATTAACTTTATTTTTCCGGATGCGATCTGACCCAAGTGTTTCCAGCATTTTCTGCTTTTACTTCGGATTTCAAACCCATTGTTCTGACCGAGAAGTACAAGGGAGGAGGGTGCATGGGAACACTATTATTTGTCCATGTCAGTTACTAATTTGGAAATATATCACCTTTCCTGCTTTACTGAGGGATCTAATTTTCCACATAACAGCAATGTGGGACTACCTTCCTTCAACAGGAGGACCATGGCAACTCTAAAGGCACCTCACCACCGCAATTAGGGATAAAGAACAAAGGCAGGCTTTGCCAGAAATTCCCAGAAAATGAATCCCAATTCTGATTGCACCACACTCCAAATAATAGCTATGAATTTAAAATTCATTCCAAATTTTTATGTATAGTAAATCCTTGTTTTAACTGACCTATTTATGACAGATTTAGGTTATGGCGGACCAAATCTTTTGGTCGACTGAGTTTGTTATTTCGTGGAATGACCACTAGGTGGATGGAATGCATAGTGTTTTTGAACCATTTTAGCTTGAGAGATACAGCGAGGAAATACCAAGCCCATGCTGACCAGCGATCACCTATACACTAATAACTCAGCGGGTCAGGCAGAGAGAGGGCAGAGAGAGAGAGCAGAGAGAGCAGAGGGGGGGGGGGAGAGGGGGAGAGGGACAGAGAGGGAGAGGGAGAGGGGGGCAGAGAGAGAGGGAGAGGGGGGGCAGAGAGAGAGGGAGAGGGGGGGGCAGAGAGAGAGGGAGAGGGGGGCAGAGAGAGAGAGGGAGAGGGAGAGGGGGAGAGGGAGGGCGAGGGCGAGTGAGAGTGAGAGGCAGAGCGCAGAGGGGGAGGGCAGAGCGCAGAGGGAGCAGAGAGCGCAGAGAGCGCAGAGGGAGCAGAGAGCGCAGAGGGAGCAGAGAGCGCAGAGGGAGCAGAGAGCGCAGAGGCGGCACAGAGAGAGGGCAGAGCGCGGGCAGAGAGAGGGCATGCAGAGAGGGCGGAGATGAACGATCGCACGTTATAACGCGCTGCCGACCCATTCTGACCGCCGCTGCCGAACAGATATTTGCATATCTCTCATGGCGAGCGTGTGCATGATACGGTAATTACAGTTAGCATTGGCTTACTTGGGAAGAATGTAGCACTAGCTTCCTTCTGTGGAGGCTGGGAACTCTTAGGGGGGGTGAAGGGACCGGAGAATAGGCCTATTATGATTCAACACACAATAAAACATGTGGGGGAGGGGGGGGGGATTGTCCCCCCCCTATCAAAACATGGGGGGGGGGGGACTTGTCCCCCCGACCCCCCCGGAATTTCCCCTCGGTAGATTGTGAGGGGGTAGAGAGGGAGAGGGAAGTGAGGGGGGAAGAGAGGGAGAGGGGCAGAGATGGAGGGGGTTAGAGAGAGAGAGAGTTAGAGGAGGGAGGGTAGAGATGGAGAGGGTGAGGGATCCCAGCGGGGCCGAGCAGGTTGGGATGTTGTAGTGACCCTCGCGTCCGGAGTGTGGGAGAGGATTGTGACATCAGTCGTAATTGTTTCCAATATGAGAACTTTGAACACTTTAATATTTTGAATGCAACGGGAAGATGTGTATCAGGCCGGCGGAGAAAATGTGAGTAGCATGTGTGAAAATGGGAAGGCTGTGGCCAAGCGTTTGGAAGAAGATACAAATTGAGGAGATTAAATGAAATCCGACACAACCCTGGCTCAGACATTTAGAGTGTTGAGAACAAAGGGAAGAGTTTTAGTATTATAGAGATATTCTTTAATACAGGTAGCATTCTGGTTCTGCACCCTCTCCAAAGCCTCCACAAACCAAACAAGCTGCTCCTTGAGTATGGCGTCTCTTTGCGAACCCTTCCCAGAGAAGGATCTATTATCATCCGAAAAACTACTCGGGTGATAATAGATCATTTTTACTCTTTTAAATCTTTACTCTTTTCAATCTATTTCTACCTATAAATCTACAATCATTTACCCTTTCCCTTACCTATTGTAGTTAAGTTTGACTTGAATATATCTATGTATAGCATTATCTGATCTCATTGAATAGCAGGTAAAACAGGGTTTCTCTGTATCTCACTATGTGAAAATAATAAACCTAAACGCCCGAATCATTCTTGTAAGAGGCAATCAAAACTGCACACAATACTCCATATTCGGTCTTAAACCATAACCATTTTCACTTTCCCCTTCACTTATGTTCCCTTAAAGAATTTGCCAATTTAGTGTTTGTCTTGGTTCTGCACTGGACGAAAGAATGTATGGAAATTATACTCATCACAGTGGTCCGAGCTTTAAAATAATCAGCAGGTCATTAACAAACAACATATATTAACTAGAAGTGCTGGAGTAACTCAGAGGGTCAGGCAGCATCTCTGGAGAACATGGGCATGTGACGTTTCAGGTCAGGATCTTTCTTCAGTCTGAAAAAGGGTCCTGACCCAAAACGTCACTGATTCATGGTTTCTCGGGATGCTGCCTGACCTGCTGATTTACTCCAGAACTTTGTATCTTTTTTTGTAAACCAGAATCTGTAGTTCTTTGTGTTTCCAAAATATATTAACTGTTTGATTCGTCATGTTGTTCTTGGAAAATTCCCTTTCAATGAGAACAATGGCATTTTCAGAAGATTATTAAACATTGTACATTGGTATATGGATTTCCTCTTACTGTACAAGCAGAGTTTCCCAAAGTCACCACCAAAGCAAAAACTACCTTCAGTGAGGTTTTTTGCAGCTTCTTCATATTTCTGTTCTTGCATGTTTTTGATCCCTTGTCCTATTAGGCCTAGTCCATTCATTGGTTCCATCTTATTAAGTCTTGTATAACACTGAAAAGCCTCTTCACTAAAACACTCTGCAAAAGATAAGATGGGAGAGTAACAGAATCATTTAGCTATACACAAATTGATCATCGGGATGGAAAGGTTATTTCTATTATTTAATTTGGATATTGAAGATGATAGGAGCAATTTCCCACACACTGGAGAAATTTGCCATTAACAGTCAGTAGGCAACAACCAAAAGTGTATTGGGAGCACAAGTAGTGAGAAAGAAATATATTTTTTTTTAACTATCATTTCATCAAGGCAAAACACTACTAAAAATATTAGAAGCTTTTCCATTATACACAAACAAACACACTCACACGAACAAACACACACACGAACAAACACACACACATCCAAGATCAGACTTTTAATAGTTATATGATATGATTGAATCAAAATCTATATATAACTATGTCTCATCTTGACTACTTCCTGTCTGCGCTGTATGTTGATTTTAGAAAATTGAAGTCTGTTTGGCCAGCCCTGTGCTTGAAACTGTAATGAAAATGGAAATTAAATGAAATGCAATGAGCTGTTTGGCCTGCCCTGTGCTTGAAACTGCAATGGAAATGGAAATGAAAATGCAATGAGCTCTTTGGCCTGGCCTGTGCTTGATACTGCAATGGAAATTGAAATGAAATGAAAATGAAATGAGTTGTTGGGCCTGCACTGTGCTTGAAATTCTGAACCTTCTGAATTTTGTAGTCGGCAGTGCAGTACTCTGCATATCGCCAAATTGGACAATTTAACATTTTTATCAAGCCAATTAATCAAACCAATGAACCTACAAACCTGTACGTCTTTGGAGTGTGGGAGGAAACCGAAGATTTCGGAAAAAACCCACGCAGATCACGGGGAGAACGTACAAACTCCATACAGACAGCACCCGTAGTCGGGATCGAACACAGGTCTCTGGCGCTGCATTTTTGCTGTAAGGTAGCAACTCTACTGCTATGTCACCGTGACCAAATTGAAATGGAAATGAAATGAGTTGTTTGGCCTGCCTGAAACCACTAATTTTGGCCCACAATGCCCCTTTTAGCCGAGAAACCAGTCCCTTTTGCCCAAAATGCCCGTATTAGCCCAGGAGGAGCATTTTGGCCCAAAAGGCCCGTCAGGCCAGGAAAAGTCCAGAAAAAGTGCCTTTCAATGAGATTTCACTCAGATTTTTTTTTAAAGAGCCCCTTAGGCCCATCAGACCTGTACTAGCCCAGGAGGAGTCCCTACATCCCATCAGTAAGTATTCCCCCTGCAAGTATTAAACCTCACCCCAGTAATTTTCTCCCTCCCTTCATTGGCTCCCTGTGAGATCCAGGCCAGGATAGACTTTCCTCCTTCATTGTTGTGATCTTTAGAAAAAGATGAAAAATGTCTACCCTCTCCACCCTCTCTCTCACAGAGTCTCTCACCAGTTTTGAGTAGAATTTCTGGCAGTTTCTGAGCTGCCAGCCCACCAGCCCTGAGTGACTGAGCTGCCAGCCCACCAGGCCTGAGTTACTGAGCTGCCAGCCCACCAGGCCTGAGTGACTGTGCTGCCAGCCCACCAGGCCTGAGTGACTGAGCTGCCAGTCCAAGAATCCATTCAACCCACAATGTTCATACTAGCCCTCTGGAAACCAGTCCCTTCGGCCCACAACGCCCATACTAGTGCTCCAGAAAGCCCCTCCCCCACTGGCTACCGATATTGGAATTGGTGGAGAGGTGGAATATTGCGTTGGGGGACCAGCCCTCCCGTGTGAACATGGGACCCAACGGGTCCCACTTAGTCTAGTCAAGAATTATAAATTCACATTTCAAAAATGGTTTCACAATTCATTAGTACTGATTTTCAATATTCTGATATTTGAGAATACATGAGGTTGCATGCAAAATACTGATTTTCAAATATCCAGTTTCTGTGTAGTACGTTCTATTGCATTTATGTGAGAAATACCGATTTCCCCAACAAAATACTGATTTTCAGCCATCAAAATACTGACTTGGTTTAAAATTATAGACTATTAACTAAATTTAAATTCCACAGCTGCAGTAGCAGTAACAATCTAAACACCAAATTTCAAAATCCTAATGTTGTGGGTCACCCAACAATGCATGAAGAAATAGAAACAAAGAAAATAGGTGCAGGAGTAGGCCATTTGGCCCTTCGGGCCAGCACCTCCATTTAACATGATCATGGCTGATCATCCAACTCGGTATCCTGTACTTGCCTTCTCTCTATACCCCTTGATCCCTTTAGCCACAAGGGTCACATCTAACTCCCTCTTAAATGTAGCCAATGAACTGGCCTCAACTACTTTCTGTGGCAGAGAATTCCATAGATTCACCACTCACTGTGCAAATTTTTTTTTCCTCATCTCGGTCCTAAAAGACTTCCCCCTTATCCTTAAACTGTGACCCCTTGTTCTGGACTTCCCCAACATCGGGAACAATCTTCCTGCATCTAGCCTGTCCAACCCCTTAAGAATTTAGTAAATTTCTATAAGATCCCCCCTCAAATCTTCTAAATTCTAGCGAGTACAAGCAGAGTCTATCCAGTCTGTCTTCATATGAAAGCCCTGCCATCCCAGGAATCAGTCTGGTGAACCTTCTCTGTACTCCCTCTATGGCAAGAATGTCTTTCCTCAGATTAGGAGACCAAAACTGTATGCAATACTCCAGGTGTGGTCTTACCAAGGCCCTGTACAACTGCAGTAGAACCTCCCTGCTCCTATACTCAAATCCTTTTGCTATGAATGCTAACATACCATTCACTTTCTTCACTGCCTGCTGCACCTGCATGCCTGCTTTCAATCTGTCTGAAGAAGGGTTTCGGCCCGAAACGTCGCCTATTTCCTTCGCTCCATAGATGCTGCTGCACCCACTGAGTTTCCCCAGCATTTTTGTGTACCTTCGATCTTCCAGCATCTGCAGTTCCTTCTTGAACACTTTGCCTACTTTCAATGACTGGTGTACCATGACACCCAGGTCTCGTTGCATCTCCCCTTTTCCTAATTGGCCACCATTCAGATAATAGTCTACTTTCCTGTTCTTGCCACCAAATACTCACCCTGTTCTCTCTCAATCATGCCCTTTTATTCTGACCTTGAATTTCTTCACTCACACCATTGATCCTTCTGGTCCATTATACAAGAGTTGCAATCCATCAAAAGTCTGGTAATTTATGCTATTCATAATGTAAATCACCAAGTATAAACCTCCAAAAATGTATCAATTATATTATTTTGAAAAAAGAATAACTACCTGTTTGCATGAAATGCCCAGCAAGTACTTGTAGCAAAGATGAAGATTTAGGATACTGGGCTATCAAAGCCTCGCAAGTTAGTTTTAATTTATCCCCTTCGTGTGGAAGCTGAAACCAAAAGTTACCAAAGATTATAAACTTCAAAACCTTATATTTAATGCAAGAAAACTAATATTCTTCATAATTAAAAATAGTAAAAGTATTTTAAAACTATAAAACTTAAATTCTGTTTAGTTCTCATCCATTTCTGTAAATACGTGTCTGTTCCAGGATAATTTGCAAATACAGATGCTCCCCAACAAGGAGTTATAGACTGCAAGGCTTACATACTGTGGACCTTTACGCGTCAGAAATGGAAAAGCTACTGCGCTTTTGTGCAGTTACTATTCAACCGGGGTGGGGAGCTCTGAGGTGGAGGCCACGTGGGCATCAGTGGGCTTAAAGAACTGCTTGCGTAAGTGCAAGTTTATGTAAGTCGCCTATTGCAAAAGTCGGGGAGTGCCCGTACAGATATATTTACAGAAGCACTGCATGAATTTTTAAAAGCTGGTGTCAGTCCCAAAGATAACATTGCTGAAAACATTTTCAAGATGCGATGAAATAAATTGCATGCTAATGATAAAGAATTCTTATGATACTCGTCATGGACCATCATAACTTTTCAGAGAAAGTAGGCCTTAATTTAAAAATGGGCATGCAAATATTGTAACATGCAGTTGTATCCATAGTTAGTATTCTTACCTTTTCTTTAATCAGTAGGATTTTAATGATGATTAAACTTACTTTTGACAGAAATTTAATATAGTCAGTGGAAAGCTTCTGATGATTGTCACTTGGAATCTTGTCCAGAGATGAAAGAACATTTTCAAATGCAGTTATCAACTGTACAGGGTAAAAGGAAATATTAGCAATGTATTGTACAAAAACAAGGTACATTTGTACAAAATTTTCACAATGTCACAAAATGCTTTACAGCTAATAAAGTAGTTTACATATAGTCACGTATAGTTATGAAGTAGACAAATCCATCAGCTTAATTTTACACAGCAGTCCCACAAATGCAAATGGACAAATGATTTCACAATCTGTTTTAGTGGTGTATGTGGCTGCTATATGTAGAACATGGGATGAGGACAGTCCCTGCTGTTCCCCAAAACTGGACAAGTATTTTATGCTCATATACAACTTTAATCTAAGTTTCACCCTTATAGAAACATAGAAAATAGGTGCAGGAGTAGGCCATTCGGCCCTTCGAGCCTGCACCACCATTCAATATGATCATGGCTGATCATCCAACTCAGTATCCTGTACCTGCCTTCTCTCCATACCCCCTGATCCATTTAGCCACAAGGGCCACATCTAACTCCCTCTTAAATATAGCCAATGAACTGGCCTCAACTACATTCTGTGGCAGAGAATTCCAGAGATTCACCACTCTCTGTGTGAAAAATGTTTTTCTCATCTCGGTCCTAAAATATTTCCCCCTTATCCTTAAAATGTGACCCCTTGTTCTGGACTTCCCCAACATCGGGAACAATCTTCCTGCATCTAGCCTGTCCAACCCCTTAAGAATTTTGTACGTTTCTGTAAGGTCCCCCCTCAATCTTCTAAATTCTAGCGAGTACAAGCCGAGTCTATCCAGTCTTTCTTCATTATGATGATGCCCTTCAACTACAGTATTCCTTATTCAAGAAACATTTCACATTGAGTCTTAGGCCAGCTGATATGCCATCTAATATTCTAACCCAAGCTTTGTGAACTTGAAAGTGAATCAGAGAAATGTTTGGATGGCAGAGAAAGTCATGTTAGAAAGAAGGTAGGATATAATGATAGCGGCTGTGTATCATTTTTATAAGGCAGTCATGAGACAATGCAACTGTGAAAGATAACCACGCTAGGGCAGGTAAATGAGTGATACGAAATGGCTGAAAATATTAGTATCAAGTGGCAAGGTGACATTTACAGAGCAAGATGGACTCCTCAAATCATCTCTGAATTCCCCAAATTGAACAGAACGCCATAAACAATACTGAAGTTGACTTTGACCCTCTGGTTAAAAGTTGCTTCAGTGTATGAAGCCTGCATAATCTGTGAGCTTGAACTCACAGTAAAATGTTGTATACCACTTGGCAGTACTGTATATGCTTGGCAGCCTCTGTGCAGTGGTGTACTATTTGCACAGAAGTGCCAGTCACAAATTGGTCCATGATCTGCTACACCAATCTTTAAATGGTCCTCCAAGCCTGTGTTTGGATACCCCAAATCTACTCCTGATGCTCAAACACTGTTCTGGAACTGACACAAAGAAGAATTGTCTGAATCTGAAGCAAAATTGCTATCATTGAGTTCAAATTAAAAAGGATTTACACTTTATAAAGACAACTATATTGCGTTAAATTGTAATTCTTAATTAAGATAGTAAATTCTATTAGTAACTTTTAAAATTCTAGCGCAGAGGCAGAGGAATTATCACATTCGTGAAGCTGGTCATTTTAGCCCATCTGAAAACCTTTAAAAGATGTGCAATATATTGACTTAAAGTAAAACGGTGGTAATAGCTGCAAAAATTGACTTTTGTTGTCACTGTGCTGGGTCATAGAGGCTGAGTCATAGCAACGATTTCAGAAAAGTAAGTTTCAACTTGGGGTTTCATAGAAACATAGAAAATATGTGCAGGAGTAGGCCACTCGGCCCTTCGAGACTGCACCGCCATTCAATATGATCATGGCTGATCATCCAACTCAGTATCCTGTACCTGCCTTCTCTCCATACCCCCTGATCCATTTAGCCACAAGGGCCACATCTAAAGCCCTCTTAAATATAGCCAATGAACTGGCCTCAACTACCTTCTGTGGCAGATAATTCCAGAGATTCACCACTCTCTGTGTGAAAAATGTTTTTCTCATCTCGGTCCTAAATGATTTCCCCCTTATCCTTAAACTGTGACCCATTGTTCTGGACTTCCCCAACATCGGGAACAATCTTCCTGCATCTAGCCTGTCCAACCCCTTAAGAATTTTGTAAGTTTCTATAAGATCCCCCCTCAATCTTCTAAATTCTAGCGAGTACAAGCCGAGTCTATCCAGTCTTTCTTCATATGAAAATCCTGACATCCCAGGAATCAGTCTGGTGAACCTTCTCTGTACTTCCTCTATGGCAAGAATGTCTTTTCTCAGATTAGGAGACCAAAACTGTACACAATACTCCAGGTGTGGTCTCACCAAGACCCTGTACAACTGCAGTAGAACCTCCCTGCTCCTATACTCAAATCCTCTTGCTATGAATGCTAACATACCATTCGCTTTCTTCACTGCCTATGGTATATTAGCATTCATAGCAAAAGGATTTGAGTATAGGAGCAGGGAGGTTTATTCAACCTTATTTCAGTATATTATTTGAGGTCTGATTACATGAGGTTTCATCTTCCCAGAGACTGAAAATATAAATACCTTACCACCTACAATTTATAAGTCAAGAGGTGGATGATGTATACAATCTATAAATGTGTCTATTGACAGTTTCAAAACTTGGGTATCAATAATAGACAAGAGTAAATTGAAATATTTTGACCAAGTAAATAAAACACACAAAATCAGAGAAATGTCACTGCCAGATAAAAAAAACTATGGAATTTCAGTTCTCTAGTCAAACAGCAATTAAGGTACTTTATACATTCAAAAAGAATATTAGTATAAACAAGAGAGACAGAAGAAACTGCAGATGCTGAATTACAAAAAAAGACACAAAGTGATCTCACTCCATAGATGCTGCCTCACCTGCTGAGTTTCTCCAGCATTATTGTCTACGATTTTCCAGCATCTGCAGTTCCTTCTTAAACACAAAGTGATAAAGTGACTCAGCAGGTCAGGCAGCATCTCACTCATCCCTTCCCACTCAAACTACCCCCTCCCCCGGTTCTTTTCCCAGCAACCACAGGACATACAAAACCTGTCCCAATACTTCCTCCCTCACATCCATCCAGGGAACCCAGCGGACATTCCCAGTTAGACAGAGGTTCATGTGCACCTCCTCTAACCTCATTCTGTGTTCCTGAAGTGGCCTTCTTTACATTGGGGAGAGAAAGCGTAGACTCGGTAACTGTTTCGCCGAACACTTACATTTGGTCCGCAAGGCCTGCTGGATCTTCTGGTGGCTAACCATTTTAATTCTCCTTCTCATATTGGCCTTTCTATTCCGGGCCTCTTCCATTGCCAGAATGAGGCCACACACAAACTGGAGGAACACCCCTCTCTTCCTTCTGCCCCACCCATTTCACCCTTTCCCCCATCACCGGATTCACATTTCACACTTCTCTCCTTATCTCATACTTGCCTTTTCATCTCCCGCCTTTTGTCCAACCATCTGCCAACCACTAACCATTCCCCCTCCCTCACCTGAATCCACCTGCCCGTGACTTCTCTTCCAACTCTCTTCCCTCCAACCACAATCACGGAGGGATCATGACCCAAAACGTCACCTGGTCCTGTCTCCAGAAATGCTGCTTGACCTGCTAAGTTACTCCTGAACTTTGTCTTGTTGATTCTTAAAATCAAGTATTGACTGACTAAATTTCATTTGATATAGTTATTTAAATGCAAAAAATATAGATCACTTAATCCTCCAGAAATATCTTGAAAAAAACTGTTTAATTCCTTTTTCCAAGAGTAAATGGAATTACAATACAATTCTGTCAATTTTGTGTCTTGAAATGTTGCATGTTAGAACATTTAATTATATTTAGTATCATTATTTATATATTGTACATATTATCCAGCTTTTCACTGATTGCTTAATTCAGCTGTTATTGAAAAGTGGGACGGGGAGAAAGAAACACATGTATCAGCTACCTCCATTCCCCTCCCTAGCAAACGATACAGATAGAATTGGATGAACTGTTAACCTGGTATACTTGATCTTGAGATGAGCTTCAGATTATACCTGTGCCATCAATATGATACTTTATATCCACCCTTGGAAATGATCTAATCCATCTTGTCTCATGATCCAATCATGTTCATCCATGATTTTGTAAGCTCTACTTCAACACTCTTGGTTAGCCTCTTATTCTACTGTCCTGTTGTAACTCGCACAACATTCCACTCAATGTCTGTATTCCCCAAACTACACATAAACATGTTAAGCAACACCTCAAAATATTGATTGTTTCTTTTCAAATCTCTTCATTGCCTCCGTTTCCATGTCTATTGAGTACTCCCACTTTTTTACTCTATAATAGATTTCCGGCTTTCAAAGACTATCCCAGCGTTTAAGAAACAGCTAGACTGGTACATGGATAGGTCAGATTTGTAGGGAAATGGACCAAGTGTAGCTGGGACATGTTGGCAAGTTGGGCCGAAGGGCCTGTTTCCACAATGTATCACTCTATGACTCTAAAGCCCTTTTCTATGGAATTCCCTCCCTCAATCAACCCATTTTTATTCCTTTAAACTATTCCTTCAATCCTATCTCTTTTGTCGAAAACCTTAGGTGTTAAAGCCTTCGTCCAAATGCAGATTGCTGCTTTTACTCCCTCTAAGATAACAGAGTATGTTCCAGTGCGTAGTCAGTATATCCTCCATTAATTCTGCCAACATTAATTTTAAGGATTTCTTGGAACAGATTTCATTAAGGCTGCTACTGGAGCAAGGCAACAGTAAAATAAAATTATTACTGAGTGTCCAATGCTACTATGGATCGGTGCTGGGCACTGCTTTTAGATGAGAACCTTTTCCTTTTAAAACAAATATCACAGCAATGCTTACAATCTGGAGGAGGACTAATCAAGGTTTTCTAATTGCAATTAGAAAAAAGGAAAATAACTTGTACGGCTATTGTAATGTACAGACAAATGGTATTGAATAGATTCTACCACAAGGAGCCAGCGTAGACTTGATGGAGTCAATGGCCACCGAGCAATACTATAAATTTCATTTCTGCATTGATTCAAATCTATGCTGCAGGTTATTTCCCCTGTAAACTTGGACCAATTCGTCAGAACTAAGTGTCTTAATTATCATAAGTACCGAAACAGAACAATGAAATTCATACTTGCAGCAACACAACAGATTTGTAAACACTAACGTCTGAATTTTGTCTGTAAGTTATTTGCCATTCACTTATGTGCATGCTCTGAGAGGCAGTATAGTCTAGATTGGCTCATCAGCCTAGAAAATACGTCTTTACCAGTTGCTGGGTTTCATTGTCTTGATTCTCTGCTTTGTCCCCAAATAACTGGATCGTCTTCTTCCACAACTGATGAAGTTCTTGTTTATCAGCTCCATCTTGTTGCTTTAGCTGTATTAATCGATTCCACGTTTTAGCAGCCTGGAACGGAGATGTAATCAGTAATGAAATCAGACATCGAAATTTAGGTAATAATGGAAGAGAACATGGATGAACAAAATAAGGGAATACATTTCAATGTTAAGAGGCAACACCTGGCAAAAGTAGATAAGGGAAAACTACTTGCAGGCAGTGTATATCTGATGGTTGAGATTCGGATAAAAATGAAATGGAGGGAATTCAGTTCAAATATTCTTCCAAAAGTGTCAATGATAAAGACAAAGGCCAAGTCCATGGAACCTTGAATGTTAAGGATTAAGGGACAGCTTAAAAAACCCAAAGCAAATAGCAGATATAGAGAACTGAAAATGAGGAGCTTGGAAACAAGATTTTGGAAAGTGCAGAGTAGACAATAAAAATTATGAGGGCAAAAAATGGGCACAAAATGAAGATCGAGGAAAATATTGAAAATAGTTAACAAAGAGAGATAGAGACACTTTGTAAAGGGCAGTTGACAAAGACCCACCTGTCCAAAAGGTAAGAGCCCATGACATCCAAATTGGCAAATTATATCCAAAATTGGCGGTAAATGGAGGCATGGTAAGGTTGTATTTGTGGTCGGAGTTATGACTTTGTTTCCACAAACAGTAAGGCCAGACACCCTTATTGTTTGTTATATAAATGAACAAATTGGATATTATCATATGAGGTACAATTAGGAAATTCACAAATGACATGAAAATTGGTGGTGTTATCATAATGAGGAAGGTAATCTTAGTCTATGGTATGACACTGATGAGTTAGCAAGATGGGCAGAGCAATACCAGATGGAATTAAATCCTAACAGTGTGAGGTGATGCAGTTTGGAAGGACTAATGAGAGAACTGAGGAACAGGGAAACCCTAATCTACAAGTCCAGGATCATTGAAGGTGGCAGCACAGAGAAGTAAGATGGTGAAGACGGCAAATGGGATACAATCAGTAAGAATAGGTATGGGATACAATCAGTATGGCAACACCACTTCCTCCTCCATAACCAACACAGGAGCACCTGAGGGCTGTGTGCTTAAGCCCGTTCTACTCTCTGTCTCTATACCCCTGACAGTGGAGCCACAATTTCACCTCATCTTTAAATTCACCAACGATACCACCGTTGTTTGACAAATAACAGATAACGATGAGTCAGATTACAGGAGGGAGATTGAAAATCTGATTGAATGGTACCAGAACTACAATCTTGCTCTCAACATTATCAAGACCAAGAAGCCGATTGTTGACCGAGGACGAGGAAAGCCGGGGAGCCATGAACCCATCTTCATTGTTGGGACAGTAGTGGCGAGTCAAAGGCTTTAATTTCTTGACTGTGTATATCTCTAAAGATCTGTCCTGAAACCAGCACATCGATGCATTCCCACATAAAGCACATCAATGCCTCTACTTCTTTAGAAGATTGGGGCGATTTGGCATGTTAACGAATACTCTATGAAACTTCTACAGGGTGTATGGTAGAGTGAATACTGACTAATTGCCATACTTCTGACACAATCTACATTTGGCAGGGCATAGAATACAAGAGCAGGAAGATTATGGTACAACTTTATAAGTCCTTAGTTAAGCCACAGTTGGATTACTGGTTGCAGAACTGGTCTCCACACTATGGGGATAATAATGTTGCAGTGGAATGGGTGCAGAGGAAATTCACTTGGGGCAGAGTATTACAATGTCGAGGTGTGACTGGGCAGAGATGCTTTGTATTTCTTGAAGTGGAGGTGACCAAGGTGGAATGGGACTGCAGTATACAAAATTATGAGGCAATAGACAGTTAGTTAATAAGAACCATAACCCAAAGTGGAACTGTAGTAAACTGAGGGCATAGGTTTAAGGTGAAGGGTAGCAGATTTAGTGAAGCGAGAAATAAATCCAGAATTCACCACCTGTTGGGGGAGAGACTCTCGACATTTAGGCTGTATCTGGATGACCACTTGCATCACCAAGGCATAGACAGATACAGGAAAATTGAAATTTCCTGGACAGCTCTTCTCTACATAGCATTATCTAAAATTCCTTCATTTAAATCAATTTGATAATATTCAGGCCTCTTCAATACTGGATTCAAAATCTATCCTCTAGCTCTAAAATACTGTGGCAATTCTCCAAACCTATTTCAACAGCTCCAGTCTCCTCAGTGAGCTCCCCATCAGAGTAATACAGAAGCAACAATGTAGTAAGAGTAGAATCAACTCCATGTTCACCCACAAGGCAGACAGCAGCCTGATTAGTGAAACTCTGGAACTCTCTGCCACAGAAGGTAGTTGAGGCCAGTTCATTGGCTATATTTAAGAGGGAGTTAGATGTGGCCCTTGTGGCTAAAGGGATCAGGGGGTATGGAGAGAAGGGAGGTACGGGATACTGAGTTGGATGATCAGCCATGATCATATTGAATGGCGGTGCAGGCTCGAAGGGCCGAATGGCCTACTCTTGCACCTATTTTCTATGTTTCTATTATATGGTGACTCCATAAAGACACCATCAAGGAACAAACAGCATCACATAGTTCAATGAGAAGACTCCCTCTTAGGGCAATTGAGAATGAGCAATACATGTGAGACACTAGAGAACTGCAGATGTTGGACACTTGGGTTGTACAGGGCCCTAGTGAGACCACACCTGGAGTATTGTGTGCTGTTTTGGTCCCCTAATTTGAGGAAGGACATTCTTGCTATTGAGGGAGTGCAGCGTAGGTTTACAAGGTTAATTCCCAGGATGGCGGGACTGCCATATGCTGAGAGAATAGAGCAGCTGGGCTTGTACACTGGAGTTTAGAAGAATGAGAGGGAATCTCATTGAAACATATAATATTGTTAAGGGTTTGGACACGGTAGAGGCAGGAAACATGTTCCCGGCTGATAAATTGCCCAATTTGCCACTTAACCAATTAACCAATTTGCAAATTGAATTCCTCGGTCAATCACCAAACTCACTCCTGCCGCTCTCGAACTTGAAGGAATGTGTTCTTAGCTGGTCGAGCCCGGTTTTAAACTAACCACTCCTGAAAGGGAACACAAAGAAACTCCCAAGAGCTTAAGGGCTTGTCCCACCAGCATGCGTTTGCAGGCGTCTAGCGCGACCAAACGTGGTCCCTTGAGGCGTACGGCCTCGCGGGGCCAGTCCCACTTCGATCGGCGGAGGCGTACGGAGTTGTGCGGGGGCTGGCGAACATCGCACGGGGCACCAAAAATCTTGCACTGTCCGAAAATCCCGCACGACAATGGCCTGTCAGCCCGCAGCCGTATTGAGGCCGCACGCAGCGTCTCGACGGGCGTCTGCAACGTCTCGACATCGTATGCGGCGTCTTGACGTTGTAAGCAGCGTCTTGACGGCGTACGCCTAGCGAGTGGCGTTGCGTGATGACGTCACCGCCCGGCAGCCGCATTGAGGATGTACGCAGCGTCTCGACGGGCGTATGCAACGTCTCGATGTCGTACACAACGTCTTGACGTCGTACGCAGCGTCTTGACGGCGTACGCCTAGCGAGTGGCGTTGCGCGATGAAATCACCGCCCGGCATGCCGTTGCGCGATGACGTCACCGCCCGACGCCGTGCGGCGTCCAAATTCAGTCGGCCCGTCTCCTGCCCAGCTGATTGGTGAGTTTGACGTAAATTACGTCACGCGCGAATTTTGCGCGTACTTACCGCGAACTTAGCGCGAACTCCGCTTCCGTTTGGTTGCGCCAGACGCATGCAATCACATGCTGGTGGGACAGGCCCTTTACCTTATAGCCAATCATATGACCTTGCTAAACATCCTGAAAGTGAATAACCATTAGCAAAAGACATAAGAGGAGAGCGAAACGTCCTTTACATACATTTTCTACAAGTGTATTCAGCAGTAATTTTATGCTGATGATCTTAATCTACCACAATCCATTAATGTTTCACAGCAAAACAGACATTCTATAAAATCCACAACAATAAATGCTCACCTCTGGATATTTTTTTTCTTGTTGATAGAGATCAATTAATTTTAGGCAGACTTCATGCCATTTTTGCTTATCAGAACTATAAGATAGAAAATAATCTGTAATTCTATACCAGTGCAATCACAAACAACTTTTTCTTTCTACCCAGAGAGTGACAAGGGTCTGGAACTCAGTCTGAAATGGTAGTAGATCCAAATACACTCATCACATACAGGCAGTACTCGGGCATATTTAGTTTAGAGATGCAGCATGGACTCACACTCTACTGCCCACAGAGTCCACGCCAACCATCCATCACCCATTCACACTAGTTCTATGTTATCCCACTTTTGCATCCACTCCCTACACACCCGGGACTATTTACAGAGGCCAATCTACAAACCCCATGTCTTTGGGATGTGGGTGGAAACCGGAGCACCTGGAGAAAGCCCATACCGTCACAGGGAGAATGTGCAAACTCCACACAGACAGCAACCAAGGTTAGGACCGAACCCGAGTCTCTGGTGCTGCGAGGCAGCAGCTCTATCAGTTGCGCCAATATGCTGCCCTATATCTGAAGAGCTGTGACCTGCTGGGTCATGGATCTAATGGTGAAAAGTAACATTAAGAGCTATTTTTTACTGCCATGCAATGGCAAGCCAAATAGCCCCTTTCAGCAGCATAACTTTTCTATACATCTATGAACTACAGTTTACCTTCCAGGATTGGAGAGATACGAGCCAGGCACAAGCAAGTGGGACTAGCTCGGTTTGGCGTGGATGGGTTGGGCAACAGGGTTCGTTTCTGTACTGCATGGCTCTATGAATCTGATGGTTCTATGCTTGCTTAGATCACTTGCTACATGCAGCCAATTTACAGCATGGAACAATTCAATAATGAGCTTATGTGCTTCTGAAATGCTCTGCATAGAGTATTACTAACCCATTGTTACAAATTGCAACTAAATAGTGGTTGATCTCTTGCCAGCAATATTACTGACCTGTAACGGTAAACAGAAATTTCAGAATCCAAATGTTGTATCACATACCCTACACTGATGTATTTGTTTGCATCTTAACTCTATCAAGTGAAGATGTAGACAAATACATAATACTTGAAATTTAAACTTGCTTTTAGTTTCAGCATTCCGATTTCTTGCATAGACCATCATCACATACAGCGGTGCATGTGCAGACCTTTCACTAACTAATGTAACTCTGAAAATTGATGAAGACAGAGCAGTAGATATGATTAACATGGATTTCAGTGAAGCTTTTAAAAATATCCCACATGGTAGACTGATCCGAAAGGTTGCCGTACAAGGGATGCAAGACATTTTAGCAAATAAAGTAATGTACTGGAGGGGATCTGCATGGACCTTTGTTATTTGTAATATATACTAGAAAAGAATGCAAGTGGCCTGATTAGCAAGTTTGCAAAAGACACAAATGTTAACAAGAGTTGTAGATAGCAAAGAACGTTATCTAAGGATACAGTAGGACATACATAGGCGGAATATTCAGTGAAACTGTGGCAAATGCAATTTAACTCTGAGAAGTCAAATACTGGTAGGACATGTAGAGTAGCCCAAGGCAAAGAAAGAGGGATGTAGACCTTTTGCAGGCAGAGGGGATTAGTTTAGATTCACATCAAGGTTAGCAGAGACGTTGTGCGCCGAAATACCGGTTCCAGTGCTGTACTGTTCAATGAACAAGGCTAAATAAACTGCAGACATGTTAGGAGTGATTATGTTGAGTGACCTTGGGGTGCAAGTCCTTAGCTTCCTGAAAAAGGATACATAGGTAGATAGGGTAGCGAGAAATGCACTGGATGAATTTAAGAGAGAGTTGGATAGAGCTCTAGGGGTTAGCGGAATCAAGGGATATGGGGAGAAGCTAGGCACGGGTTATTGATTGTGGATGATCAGCCATGAACATAATGAATGGCGGTGCAGGCTCGAAGGGCAAAATGGCCTCCTCCTGCACCTATTTTATATGTTTCTAAAAGCATTTGGTATGTTTGCTATTGTAGGCTAAGAAATTGAGTTGGCCTCATTAAAAAAAAAAAAAAATCTGTGCCACAGGTCCTTAAGAGATAAAAACCCATTTAAATTCATCCTCTGGCAATATTTATATTCTCAAATGATCTATTTGTTTCCAAGAGTAGGCAAAGAAACACAGCCATCTCCTAAACAAATGCATGCAACAATATACGTTTCAACTTTGTCCAAAATTTCAAATAAGTTACCTTTCATACAGTTCCATTAGCTTTTGGTAAATTCCCGATAGCTCATGTCTGTTATCAGATGTATTATTCTTCTCAGTTAAATTTTGTAAACCCTGAAAGAAAAAAAAATTGTATTATCATAGAATTCCACTTTGGAGTAATTATACAAATAAAATCTGAACAGGTGATCGAAGAAAATCTACTCACCAACTCCCTTAAAGCAAATGGAACATTTGTTTGGGAAGGAATGGATAAGATACGGTGCATATCAGGGGGTGGGAAACTGGTGTGTAATGGGAGAAAAGGGTCACTATGGAGTACTCACCAGACCTGACCATTCATTAAGAGTGCCCTAAGTGATATAAAACATCTCAAGTCAAGAGTCAAGAGAGTTTATTGTCATGTGTCCCAGATAGGACAATGAAATTCTTGCATTGTTGCAGCACAACAGGATATTGTAGTCATAAATATAGATCAGATCAGTGTGTCCATATTCCATAGAATACATATATATACACACACACACATCAGTAAATAGATAAAGTGCAATAGGTTGTTATAGTTCATAGTTTGTTAGAAGTTGTGTTTAATAGTTTGATGGCTGTGGGGAAGAAGCTGGATGTTGCCGATTTCAGGCTCCTGTACCTTCTACCCAATGGCAGCGGAGAGGTGAGTGTGTGGCCAGGTTGGTGTGGGTCCTTGATGATGCTGGCAGCCTTTTTCAGGCAGCGACTGCAATAGATCCCCTCGATGGTAGGGAGGTCAGAACCGATGATGGTTACGACATTTTGCAGCCTTTTCTGCTCCTGGATGCTCAGGTTGCCGTACCAAGCCACGATGCAACCGACTCTATACAAAGAATATCTTCACAAAGAATACTCATCTCTATTTGTCATATTAATAGCCAACATTCCTACCACATACCGATGAAACTATCATCAATGATTTTACCGTCACTATCTTTATTGTCCCAAAGTTTTCTTGACTGACCTTCGAAACCTGGGAAAACTCAAGATTATACAAATCTTAATTTCCTTAATCCAACCTTGCAACAAACTTGATGTATCTATCACCTTTGCCTCCTCGACGTAATATTCTCATTGTTGATCATTTAAAATTCTTCTTGACCCTATGGACTTGAGAGTAGTGTGAAGATTTAAAAGACAAAATAATTTATGAAGCACCTAAGGTTTGAGGATGGAAGGCACTGTAGCATTGCACAACCGGAAATCCAATTAAATTATCTCAATTATTGGTTGAATTCCTGGACAAATCCCAAATATGATAAAGTAACAAAATCATACTGGAAATAAGGTGACAAGAAAACAAAAATGGGGCAGCTGAAAATGACAATATAAAATTATAACTATGAAAGGATAAAGACAATTATGAGACCTAATTTTCTTAACAGCTATGGACCTGTATAATAATAAATGTAATATGCTATTCAATTGAGCTTTATGATGTCACAATGCATGAAATGCAAACCACTGAGTCTGTCATTGGTGTAGGCGCCATGGCAAATGGAAGATGCATAATTCAACTACGTGATTTAACAGTCATTTAACGAGTACTATTGTATTCTATATAGGAGTTGCATAGAAAAATAGGTGCAGGAATAGGCCATTCAGACCTGCAGATCATGGCTGATTATCTAAAATCAGTACCCCGTTCCTGCTTTTTCCCCCATATCCCTTGATTCCTTTAGCCATAAGAGCTCAATCTCAATCTACCGGGTAACTCCATCTTGAATACATATCTCTTGACTCACACTCTAGTTTTCTTTAGATTTCCGCAATAATTTTTCTCAATAATTATTTCTTCTTTGCATCATTAACTATTGTTCGGCACGGACTTGTAGGGCCGAGATGGCCTGTTTCCGTGCTGTAATTGTTATATGGTTATAACTATTGTTCATATATTTATGTTTTGGCAGAGTGCATTAGCTGGATAGTATTTTGAATAAGTATCCTTAAACTTTCAGCTGAGAGGCAATGGTCGGCTACCATCCAACAATGTCAAGGTTTCCATGAACTAGACTTAATTTATTCCAAATAACTTTTTCAACAAAGAGGCTACTTATGTATACTTATTTACTTATGTATACACACTTAAATGTGTATAAGGAGGAAGAGCAATGCACCCATATGTAATGTCAACAATTTAAAAAACATTTAAAGGATGTGAAGTTTTGTTTAAGAAGGATGTGCAGATGCTGGAAAAACGAAGGTAGATAAAAAAAATGCTGGAGAAAGTCAACGGGTGAGGCAGCATCTATGGAATGAAGGAATAGGTCTTCGGAGAGAGGAGGAAAACTTCTTCAAAGTAAGCATACCTTGAGGAGATTTCACAGTGGAGTAGACAAAATGTTTTAGAAGGAACTGCAGATGCTGGAAAAATCGAAGGTAGATAAAAATGCTGGAGAAACTCAGCGGGTGAGGCAGCATCTATGGAGCGAAGGAATAGGATGTAGGCATTAAAGGATGTGAATGTAGTTGGCAAGCCAACAGTGTTGTAGTAAACTGTCTTCTTCAACTGCTGCATTCCGTCACGTCACAATACCAGCATTAAATATTGGGAAGATCTGGTGATGTTCCCACATGCCTGCTGTTGTTTTTAGTTCACCAAGGTTGTGGTTATGGGAACTGTTGTTAAGAAACCTTGGTGAGTTGCTGCATTTTATTTTGTAATGTAATTTCACAGGTCAAAATAATTTAATTTTCTCATTTTCTTTTCTTTCCAATTGAGACTTTCTCAACCTATGTAGACTTAAAAACAATTTGCTTATTGAAAAATGGTTGACATATTATAGACAGCTCTGATTATTTCATTTTAGGAATAATTTATTTTATTAAATACATATGGAACAAGTTATTTTAGTATATATCAGGAAATAAATGCATCCCTCAGAACACTGATTGTTCACCAGCTACCTCAACTTAAAGGAAATATTTTAGCACATTAAAAAAAAATCAACTAAATTGAAATTGTTTATTTAAAAGGCATTGATATCTTGATTGATAGCTTTTCAACAAAATAACATTTCAGAGACTATGACAAAAATATGATATTGACTAACATGCGGGATATTGACTAACATTCAGTATGACGGGTCTTGATCAGAAATTTCACCCATTCCTTCTCTCCTGAGATGCTGCCTGTCCCGCTGAGTTACTCCAGCATTTTGTCTACCTTCGATTTAAACCAGCATCTGCAGTTCTTTCCTACACATTGACTAACGTTCATTTTGCATTGTTAAAATTCACAATTCTTTGCTCATATTATGATGTTGAAACTTTTCATTATATGCAGAGGAGAAGATTGAAACATGCTGAATTTAAACGTAAATACTACAGCTGAACTGGCTGCTGGATTCTGCATTAAATATTGTGATAAAATAAAATATATTTATAAGTCCTGTGGTCACAGATAAAAGGACAACTTCCTAGCTGGTTCCAAATCTGACATCTATTAATATGACCTATGAGAAAAAGAAAATGTAGTTTGTTGCTTTTCCAGCATCCTTGTGAAAGAATCACCTTGGATGTCTGTTATATGCTAATCATGAACAGCAATGTAGCATGCATGGATAAGGAAAGAAAATAGATATGTTCTATTAGAAATAAACTGTCACATGTGTTCATTTGCAAGGACACAATTGAATCATTGACGTACCTGCCATGCCAACAATTGGTCTGGATCAAGTTCTGTAGCCTTTTTATATGCAGTCTTTGCCTGGTCAGGTTGGTCCAATTCTGTTGCAGCAACTCCAATAAAAACCCAAGCATTGTAATTATTCTTATCTTGTTTTAATACAGCCTGCACAATCGGAAAACAACGGTTTAAACTATGGTGGAATGATCCTCATTAGAAATCTAACTGCACCTCTTTACTTATATAGTCAACAGCTAATGGTGGAGAAATACAACAGCACATCTAAAGTTTGTTGTTTGCACTTCAAATTATTCAAAAGCAAGTTATGTAACCAAGTAACTGCATAGTATCTAACAGATTTAACGGTGGCACAGCCGTAGTTGCTGCCTTACAGCGCTTGCAGCGCCAGAGACGCGTGTTTGATCCTGACTACGGGTGCTGTCTGCATGGAGTTTGTACGTTCTCCCTGTGACCACGTGGGTTTTCTCCGAGATCTTCGATTTCCTCCCACACTCCAAAGGTGTACAGGTTTGTATACTCGTTATAAGTGTTAATTGTCCCTAGAGTGTGTAGGATAGTGTTAATGTGCGGGCATCATTGGTCGGCACGGACTCGGTGGGCTGAAGGGCCAGTTTCCGCGCTGTATTTCTAAACGAAACTAAATTTAAATTCAGGCTATGTTGATCTGACAGCATACAAGGTTGAATGCAGAACTTCACTTCCGGACCGACCTTCAAAACCATACACGACATGCAATGATTGTGATCTCTTGGTGTAAAATATCAATTATACTCAGTGCCATCATTCATTGTGGCTTCTTCCCACTATCACTGGTCAGGAATAACAGTAAAGGGGATTCTCATGGGGCAACATGGACTAATGAGGTACTGTTTGGTTCCAGCTAATTACAGTGTTCATCAATAATTAGGGTGAGCGAACCAAATGCAATACGTCTATGTTCGCCAACACCAGAAAAATGGTAGCATGGAGAGGATATCAGGAAATCAGTCTCAAACTCATGATCTCTGAAGTTTTGCAATTGTATACTGGTCTTCTCAAAGTTTAGTGTAGAGTTTAGTTTTGAGATACAGTGTGGGAACAAGCCCTTTGGCCGAATGAGTCCACGCCGGCAAACAATCACCCTTACTCTGCACATTTGGGGCAATTTGTCACAGAGGCTCATTAACCTAGAAATCTGTATGTCCTTAGATTGTGGGAGGAAACCAGAGCACCCAGAGAAAACCCACACTGTCACAGGGAAATTGTGCAAACTCCATACAGACAGCACCTGTAGTCAGGATCGAACCCGGGTCTCTGGTGCTGTAAGGCAGTAACTCTACCGCTGCACCACTGGGTCAGTTTCAAAACATTTTGATTTGATCCAATGCATTTTCTCCAACTTCTATTATACAATCACATAATATTCCTGACATAAAGCAATACATTTGATTTGCTCTGGCATCTTAACCACAAATCATTGTACATATTATTGTTACATTAAATTATAGATGAGAATGCATCCAATTTTTACAAAGCACATTCTGGCATTTAGATACTTGAACAACGGCAAATGCTGAAATAATATACATAAGCAATATACAAATGGAATCCAAGTGCGCCAGACCACAAATTGATTAAAGTACCTTGCAATGCTTCAGTGCCTCTTTATATTCTTTATTTCTAATAGCTTCCCTTGCATTTTTCAATGTACCCTTAATTTCTTTACCGGACATTTCCCTATAAAATGGAAAAGACGACAACAGATGTAAGTTTAACATTCTCTATTTCAATGTCATAACTGAATTTAACAACATGACTACTTTGGAAGTGTTAGCAAGAAAATGAAGATATTAGTGGTAGTATGGGAGAGATATGCCCTGGAATGCCTAATGGGCCTGTCCCACTTAGGCGTCTTTGAGGCGACTGCAGGAGACTATGCAGTCGCCACATGGTCACCACATGTCCGCGGGTGGTTGCCGGGTAGTCGCCTTCATGGTCGTGAGGAGTTCCCGCATTCTGGGAGCTAGTCGCTGCCTCATTATGGTTGCCGTGAATTTTATAACATGTTGAAAAATTAGCGGCGACTAGAATGAAGCGAGAGTAGCTAGAATTCTCGAGCCGTAGGTGGATCACCAGGAGGTCCTAATGGGTTGCCAGGAGGTCGAAGGTTCTCAGAGGTTCTCGCAGGTTGTAGCCAGTGCTGACCAGTGAATGTCATTGGCAGCAGTTTTCAGAACCAAGGATAACCGACCGGTAATGTTAAATGTCCGCTGAGCTTCACAGCCGTGTATCTCTGGTTTCTTAAAAGTTGTCTTCATGCCGTCTTTCCCCCTCTTTTAAAGAACTTACCGTACACTGTGCTTTAGTCGTCTTTTTACAGCGCCAACCTTCCTGTTCATCGCGGTGTGTGTGTTTCACCTTGGCTTTGCACTGTGTGAATTTTTTAGACAGCGCTCCCCCCCACTTGCCCTGTCCCCGCCTGCATAATGGGCTGGTGAAGGAAGGGTGTGTGTGTGTGCGCGCGTGTGTGTGTTCCACTGACAGTTGCCATTTTTTTCAGGCGACTGACGGCAACTTGACAGTCGCCGACAGTCCGCTGAAAAATCGCCTAAGTGGGAAAGGCCCAGAACTGTGTCAGTGTGCATCAAAAGCTTTCCTTAATATGTGTGGCACACACAGCAATTATTTTCTGCAGTTAACTCTGTTGACAAGTTAATGCTCAGTGAGCTGCTACAAAGATAAATGAAAATCTGATCTGCATTGAGACCAAACTGCAGCATACCATTTTTTTTATATGACAAACCTCAAGGCTTTATAGTCTGAAGTTTGGGGTGAGAGGAAATTCAATTTCAGAATAATGTTTAAAAACATTTAAAAGGTCATAAAGGGAGATACAAACCTAAGTTCAACAAATAAAATTAAACATAATATTTTCAAAACATGTTTAAGTTTCAGTCCTCATAAAAGGACATTAATTCCAAAACATTGTTTCTTCGCCATAGATATTGCCTGAATTGTTTACAATGTTTATGTTAAGTTAAGATAAAAATAAATATGGTCTGTGAATCAACTTGCAGAGAAATAAATTAAAGATACCAACTTTGAACGTAAATAAGCACACAATTTCTTGACACATTTCAAAGAATAGGCTGACATTCTCCTTATTGGTAGGTCAACATTCCTTCTGGAAATAATTCAGATAAAGTTGCTATTCATCTCACTTACTTCGTGTAAAACACTGCAAATTAGCTGAAATATTCAGTTACATGGCAGTCATTTCAAGACCTGCTTTTGGACTGATCCTTGTTAGTCTTGTAGCTCTGTCAGTGTCTAACTCAACATTAACTGTTGTCTGAAGAAGGGTCTCGACCCGAACCGTCACCCATTCCTTCTTTCCAGAGATGCTGCCTGTCCCACTGTTACTCCAGCATTTTGTGTCTATCTTCGGTTTAAATCATCATCTGGAGTTCCTTCCTACACATTAACTGTTGTTTCATAGAGTCGGAGTTATATTTCTTAAATGTTGCGATAGTGCGTGCCTCAACTACCTCCTCCAGCAGCTCATTCCATACACTTACCACCCTTTGCGTGAAAAAGTTAGCGCTCGGGTTCCTACTAAATCTTTCCCCCCTCACCTTAAATCTATGTCCTCTGGTTCTCGGTTCTTATAGCCCTCATGAAGATCACCCTTCATCCTCCTGCGATCCAATGAATAAAGTCGAGCCTGCTCAAGCTCTCCCTATAGCTCAGGCCCTCAAGTCCTGACAACATCCTAGAAACCTTTCTCTGCTCCCTTTCCTGTTTGACACCATCCTTCATATAGCATGGTGCCCAGAACTAAACACAATACCCCAAATGCAGCCTCACCAACGTGTTAGATATACATTGCCCTCCATAATGTGTGGGACAAGGACCCATAATTTATATATTTGCCTCTGTACACAATTTGAGATTTGTAATAGAAAAAAAAATCACATGTGGTTAAAGTGTACATTGTCAGATTTTAATAAACGCCATTATGAAACATTTTGGTTTCACCATGTAGAGATTACAGCAGTTTTTATACATAGTCCCCCCCCCCCCATTTCAGGGCACCATAATGTTTGGAACACAGCAATGTCATGTAAATGAAAGTAGTCATGTTTAGTATTTTGTTGCATATCCTTTGCATGCAATGACTGCTTGAAGTCTGCGATTTATGGACATCACCAGTCTTCTCTGGTGATACTCTGCCAGGCCTGTATTGCAGCCATCTTTAGCTTATGCTTGTTTTGGGGACTAGTCCCCTTCAGTTTTCCCTTCAGCATATAAAAGGCATGCTCAATTGGATTCAGATCGGGTGATTGACTTGGCCACTCAAGAATTGACCATTTTTTAGCTTTGAAAAACTCCTTTGTTGCTTTAGCACTATGTTTGGGATCATTGTCTTGCTGTAGAATGAACTGCCGGCCAATGAGTCTTGAGGCTATTGTTTGAACTTGAGCAGATAGGATGTGTCTCTACACTTCAGAATTCATTATGATACTACCATCAGCAGTTGTATCATCAATGAAGATAAGTGAGCCAGTACATTCAGCAGCCATACATGCCCAGGCCGTAACACCCTCACCACCGTATTTCACAGATGAGGTGGTATGCTTTGGATCTTGGGCAGTTCCTTCTCTCCTCCATACTTTGCTCTTACCATCACTCTGATATAAGTTAATCTTCGTCTCATCTATCTACAAGACCTTTTTCCAGAACTGTGGTTGCTCTTTTTAGTACTTCTTGGCTGTAACATGCCCATCTTATTTTTGCGACTAACCAGTGGTTTGCATCTTGCAGTGTAACCTCTGTATTTCTGTTCATGAAATCTTCTGCAGACAGTGGTCATTGACAAATCCACACCTGACTCCTGAAGAATGTTTCTGATCTGTCGGACAGGTGTTTGAGGATTTTTCTTTATTATACAGAGAATTCTTCTGTCATCAGCTGTGGAGGTCTTCCTTGGTCTGCCAGTCCCTTTGCGATTAGCAAGCTCATCAGTGCTCTCTTTCTTCTTAATGATGTTCCAAGCAGTTGATTTTGGTAAGCCTAAGGTTTGGCTGATGTCTCTAACAGTTTTATTCTTGTTTCTCAGTCTCACAATGGCTTCTTTGACTTTCAATGGCACAACTTTGGTCCTCATGTTGATAAACAGCAATAAGAGTTTCCAAAGGTGATGGAAAGACTGGAGGAAAGACTAGATGCTGAGAGCTCTCTTATACCTGCATTAAGGAGGCAATTAAACACACCTGAGCAATTACAAACATCCGCGAAGCCATGTGTCCCAAACATTGTGGTGCCCTGAAAAGGGGGGGGGACTATGTATAAACACAGCTGTGATTTATACATGGTGAAACCAAAATGTATAATAATTGCCTTTATTAAAATCTGACAATGTACACTTTAACCACATGTGTTTTTTTTCTATTACAAATCTCAAATTGTGGAGTAGAGGCAAATAAATAAATGATGGGTCTTTGTCCCAAACATTATGGAGGGCACTGTGACTGCAACATGACCTCCCAACTTCTATACAATACTCTGATGAAGGGCAATTTGCCAGAAGTCTTTTTGAACACCCTCAATGCTGAAAGAAAACCCTAAATGGTTTATTTACATTGAGGCGTTACTGAAATTCATTCTGTTCTCGTGGAAGATCACAATGCACACTTTTTGGGGGGGGGGGAAATAATATTCCGTGTAGAGAAATGTTTGCCCCTAAATTGATACAAGATTATAGTCATTATTTAGTTGGTCTGTTGAAACTTTCTATGAGCAATTTGTTTTGTTTTTTACACAGTGCATGGTACCAGGGAGAAAGCACGAATAGGGTATTGAATTTGGATCATCAGTCAAGATCACATTGAAACACAAGTAGTGGGTAATTTACAATGGCCAATAAACCCATGAGCCCGTGTCTTTGGGGTGTAGGTGGAAACCGCAGCGCTCGAGGAGGCACATGAAGTCCCGGGGAGCATGTGCAGACCCCATGCAGACTGCACGGGAGATTAGGATTGAATCTGCGACTTTGCCACTGAGAGCAGTGGCTACACTCGTTGTGCCACAATGTTATTAAACACACAAACCCACTATTTTTGAATGATTATTCTTGAAGCATTTATTAGGAAGGCATCACAATGGTTGTGCCTCTTCCGTCATCCTTTATTCGGATGGCCATGGTATACCCTGTTTAAACAACACTTTCTATTAATATAACCCTCAAGGCACTAAGTTAATTGACACAACTAATTTGTTGAAAGGATATGGTCTCCCTTTGCATCCCAGATGTAGTGACTGTGTACTACAGATTGAGACTGTACTCTTCTTGCTTGGGGAGTGGAGGTGGACAGGTTGACATTCGTACCCCGAGTCCTTATCTTGCATGAAGATTGTTGATGAGGGCAGGACTTCAGCAAGAAACCCAGAAGGATAGAATCCATGGGATCCAGAGTGTGACAGCAAATTAACATTGACTTTGCATTTGGAAGCAGAGAATGGACAAGAGGGGTAACGTGACCAGCTTGAAAACTGTGACCACCGGGTTCCAGAAAAGCTTCTTCCCAGCAACATCAGGCTCTTGAACACTACACAACACAGACCCTAGCAACTATGAAGTTCTATGTATCTTGTCTTGGTTTCACGACAGACTATTTTGCAAGAGTATGTTATAATAATAATAATAATACTTTATTACACTCGAGGTCCAGACAAGGGGCAACATTACATAAAAAATTGCATTGCATATTAAATATCATAAAGTACATATAAAATCTTAGTATATCACTTATAAAAGCATCATAAATTATATATTTTTAAAAACACAATAAATAAGTTAAAAATCCAGATTAAAAGAATGATCAATGTCCTACAACGAGACAACGATACCAGTGTCTCCACAGCTGGGATTCGTAGCGTGTACTGCTAACCCTTATGTTTGACAAGGCCATAATAATTACATTTTTAGAGTCATTTATCTTGTAAATGGATTTATACATGTGATTTCTTAGGATAGCTTCTATAGTACTGAATCCTGCAGCCAAAACATATTACTGGCACTACACCATCTTGGTTTCCTTAGCAGTGTTCTCATGGCATCGTTATATGCCACCTTTAGTCTCTGCAAATTTGTCTTTCCATAGCTCGACCACAGGTGCGTCAAAGAGTGATACAGAGTGGAAACAGGCCCTTCGACCCAACTTGCCCACACCAGCCAACATGTCCCAGCTACACTAGCCCACCAGCCTGTTTTTGGTCCATATCCCTCCAAACTTGCCCTACCCATGTGTGCCTGTCCAAATGTTTCTTAAATGTTGCAATAGCACCTGCCTCTACTACCTCCTCTGGCAGCTCGTTCCATACACCCACCACCCTTTGTGTGAAAAAGTAATCTCACAGCTTCCTAGTAAATCGTTTCCCCTTCACCTTAAACCTTTGTCCTCTGGTCCACGATTCCCCACTCTGGGTACGAGACTGCGCCTACCCGATCTATTCTACTAATTTATTAAATTTTGTGTGATTATTTTGTTTATCTGTGTTTATTACATTTATGGGCTTGTTAAGCTGCTGCGTGTAAGAATTTCAGTGTCGTTGATGTATACGACAATGAAACACTCAACTTGACTCAATACTGCAAAGATAGACACAAGATGCTTGAGTAACTCAGCGGGCCAGGCAGCATCTCTGGAGAAAAATAGGTAAAGTTTCAGGTGGGAACCCTTCCTTACACTGTGTGCAGTTCTGGTCACCACGCTAGGAGCATCTGATTAATCTAAAGAGGGTGAAGAAAATAATTCACAAGGAATTTGCTTGGATTTGTGGGCTTGTGTAGAGGAAAGACTGGATGCAATTTAACTATTTTTCCTACAGCGAGGTTGAGGGATGACATTATAGAGATCTGTAAAATTATGAAGAGGATAGATAGGATAGTAATTTTCTCAGAGTAGAGGTGTCTGAAACATAAGCTTAGGTTAAAAGGGTAAAGATTTAAAGGGGATCTGAAAGTAACTTTTCCCACAGAGGGTGATGGGTATACAGAACAAGCTGCCAGAGCAGGGAGTTGTGGCAAGTACAATGTTTAAAGGACATTGGGAGAGATACATCAATGGGAAAGGTTTAGGGGATATCAGCCAAACAGGGATTGCGTTGATCAGCAATTGGTGACACCACTGTAGCAGGCAGAATCATGAACAATAACAAGGTGGAGTGCAGGAAGAAAATAGGCAACTTAGTGATATGGTATCAGGGCAAACATCTCTCCCTCAATGTCAGCAAGGCAAAGGAAACATGATGGAATATATGTCCCAATCAGCATCAATGGTGCTGAAGTGGAAATGGTTGAGAGCTTCAATTTTCTTTTTGGCGTTAATATTACCAATGATCTGTCAAAGACCAACCACATTGATGCACAGCCAAGGCAGCACAGCAAACCCTCTTCTTCCAGAACAGTGAGGAAATTCAGCATGTCTCCAGGAACTTTTACAAACTTCTACGGATACACCATAAAATGTATACTGTCAGGTTGCATCATAGCTTGGTTTTGGAACAGCTGTTGCCAAGACCTCAAGAAATTGAAGAGAGATGTAGATGTAGCTCAATCCATCATATAGACCAGACTTCCCACCATTGACTTCATCTATCTGCCTCAGACTAAATCACCCAACTTAATCAGACACTTGTCCTTGGATTGAGGAACAGCTTATTTCCCTGTTAGCTAGCATCGCAACAGTCCTTCTATAAGCTAGGGTACCTCCAATTCATGTGTACCACATTGAGAACATTGGTCTTTGTCAATGGAAGTGATGGATTACAATGCAGAGAACCTTATTCTGTACACTGTATCTTCCCCCTTTGCTCTGCCTATTATATTTAAGTTTGCCTTAAGTATCTTTATATATATGGTATATCTAATCTGTTTGGATAGCAAGCAAAACAAAGCTTTTCACTGTACCTCAGCAAGTGACAATAATAGACCTAAATAATATGGACGAGTTGGGCCGAAATGACCGGTTAACGTGCTGTGTAACCATTAAATCTATGGATCTATGGAGCAGACTCAAAGGGCCAAATGTTCCTCTTCCCAATTTCTATTTAGTGAATACCAAATATCATCTCACTGTATAAGGAAAAAATAATGTCAATACACTATTCTTTGGAGGGTTATTTTAACCCATCGGGTTACAAATTGCCCTGCCCATGACAATTGCTGCTCGTTAACTCTTCTATCAAAACACCCCTCACCATTACCTTTGAAGTTTTCCCATCACTTGTAGTACTCAAAGACCAGACCCACCTCGACCACTCATCAATGAAACCTCAAACTAAACCTCAAACCGTAACTAAAACTCAAAGCACCAAATGACAGCCTTTTACTGAAGCAGACTTTTCAAACAGGAAACGGGACGAACAATATAAGCAGACAATAGACACTTACAGTGCCCTCCATAATGTTTAGGACAAAGACATCATTTTTTTTTTTCCTCTGTACTCCACAATTCGAGACTTGTAATAGAAAAAATCACATGTGGTTAAAGTACACACTTTTAATAAACTTTTAATAAAGGCCATTTTTATACATTTTGGTTTCACCATGTATAAATTACTGCAGTGTTTATACATAGTCTATCAATGGCATATTTCACTGTTTACTGCAAAGTACAGTGTTGCTGTGTTTTATTATTGCTCAGAGAAGAAATAACATATTCTGCCTTTCCTTTTGACCAGATGCGCCAGGCCCCACCTGAGAATTTGTTGACATTAGTAGCCTACACAAAGGTCTGGCTATTATACACATCTTCCCAGCAAAACCTAGAATGTAACATCTGGTTTCTCATGGCAGTATGTTCTCCGTAACCACAAGGACATAGTAGATGAATATTGGTCTACTCAAAAAGACGTTTCAGTCTGCAAGTACCTTCCCATTAGAGTGACCTACTTTGCCATGGTTGGCTGCATCCTGCCCAACTCAGCAACCAGAATGTTGGTGAGGGAATGTGTAGATTCCAACAGATGCAAGTTTTAACTGAAGATAGACACAAAGGGCTGGAGTGACTCGGCGGGTCGGACAGCATCTCCAGAGAAAGGGAATAGGTGACGTTTCGGATCTAGACATGAAACGTCGGCTATGCCTTTTCTCCAGAGATGGTGGCTGGCCTACTGATTTGCTCCAGCTTTTTGTGTCTATTTTTGATGAGGTAATCCAGAATTTAAGAAGGGGGGGATGACGGAGCACCAAACAGGATGATTAGGGAAGGTGAGGAAAATGAAGGAGATTACAGGGTTACAGGGTTACAGGGTTTACAGGGATTACTAGGTAGACTGAGGGAACATTCAACGATGTACTCAAAGCTTCCTTAAAGAAGTGCAGAAGTATTATTCAGAATAGTATTGAGAATCATAAGGCCACATACTGGGAACTGTTCAAGTTTGATAGAGCCCTTGGGGCTAGCGGAATCAAGAGATATGGGGAGAAGGCAGGCACGGGTTACCGATTGTGGATGATCAGCCATGATCACAATGAATGGCGGTGCAGGCTCGAAAGTCAAAGTTAAAGTCAATTTTATTTGTCACATACACCCGAAGGTGCAGTGAAATGAATTTGCCAGCAGTGGTACAATTAAAAAAGAACACACAATACACAATAAGATTTAACACAAACATCCACCACAGCATTCTTCGCTGTGGTGGAAGGCAACAAAGTTCAGCCAGTCCTCCTCCCTTGTTCACCCCTGGTCGGGGGGCCATGAACGATCGTACACACTCCGCGACTTGGAGGTCCCGAATCGGCACTTTCTTACCGGAGACCGCGGCTTCAGGATGTTACAGGCCTTGGGCCGGCGGTCGGAGTTCTTCTCAGGGAGATCCCCGGAAAGGAATCCCAGGCTACGGATGGTAAGTCCACGCCGTGCCAACGGTTAGAAGCTCCGCAGAACGCGGCTTCAGGATGTCGTAGTCCGCGGGCCAGCGATCGGAGCATTCCTCTCTGGCGACTCCTGGTAAGGATTCGCCCGCTCCGCGATGGAAAAAGTCCACGCTGCGCCCGCAGGTGATGCTCCGGGCCCGACTACAAGAAAGGCCGCTCCAATCCAAGCTGTTAGGCCGCGAGAGGGGAGGCAGAGAGGCGACATGGAAAAGGTCACCTCTCCATCGATGGTGACTTGAGAACGGTTTGCCCCTTCCGCCACCATCCCCCACCCCGACACAAGACACACCGAGAAACACCCAAAACAAACACTTAGACAAACCAATAAACAAAAAGTCAAAATAACGGACACACTGCTGACAGGGCAGCCGACTCACAGCGCCCCCTATAAAGGGCCAAATAGCCTTCTCCTGCACCTGATTTCTGTTAGTCCCCCTATTTCAGGGCACCATAATGTTTGGGACACAGCAATGTCATGTAAATGAAAGTATTCACGTTTAGTATTTTGTTGCATATCCTTTGCATGCAATGACTGCTTGAAGTCTGCGATTCATGGACATCACCAGTTGCTGGGTGTCTTCTCTGGTGATGCTCTGCCAGGCCTGTATTGCAGCCATCTTTAGCTTATGCTTATTTTTGGGGCTAGTCCCCTTCAGTTTTCTCTTCAGCATATAAAAGGCATGCTCAATTGGGTTCAGATTGGGTGATTGACTTGGCCACTCAAGAATTTACCATTTATTAGTTTTGAAAAACTCCTTTGTTGCTTTAGCAGTATGTTTGGGATCATTGTCTTGCTGTTGAATGAACCGCCGGTCAATGAGTTTTGAGGCATTTGTTTGAACTTGAGCAGATAGGATGTGTCTATACAGTTCATAATTCATTATGCTACTATCTTCAGCAATTGTATCATCAATGAAGATGAGTGAGCCAGTACCTTCAGCAGCCATACACCCCTACTACTGTTTCACAGATGAGGTGGTATGCTTTGGATCTTGGGCAGTTCCTTCTCCTTGGGCAGTTCCTTCTCTCCTTCATACTTTGATCTTGCCATCAATCTGATATGTTAATCTTCATCTCATCTGTCCACAAGACATTTTTCCAGAACTGTGGTTGCTCTTTTAAATACGTCTTGGCAAACTGAAACCTGGCCATCCTAATTTTGCGGCTAACCAGTGGTTTGCATCTTGCAGTGTAGCCTCTGTATTTCTTTTCATGAAGTCTTCTGCGGACAGTGGTCTGACAAATCCACACCTGACTCCTGAAGAATGTTTCTGATCTGTCAGACAGGTGTTTGGGAATGTTTCTATATTATACAGAGAATTCTTCTGTCATCAGCTGTGGAGGTCTTTCTTGGCCTGCTAGTCCCTTTGCAATTATTAAGCTCTCTTTCTTCTTAATGATATTCCAAACAGTTGATTTTGGTAAGCCTAAGGTTTAGCTGATGTCTCCAACAGTTTTATTTTTGTTGCTCAGTTCCACAATGGCTTATTTGACTTTCATTGGCACAACTTTGGTCCTCATGTTGATAAACAGCAATAAGCGTTTCCAAAGGTGATGGATAAACTGAAGGAAAGATTCGGGGCTGAGAGCTCTGCATTAAGGAGGCAATTAAACACACCTGAGCAATTACAAACACCCATGAAGCCATGTGTTCCAAACATTATGGTACCCTGAAATGATAGGACTATGTATAAATACAGCAGTAATTTATACATGATGAGATCAAAATGTATAAACATGGCCTTTATTAAAATCTGACAATGTGCACTTTAACCACATATGATATTTTTTATTACAAATCTCAAATTGTGGAATACAGAGGCAAATAAATAAATAAATGATGGGTCTTTGTCCCAAACATTATGGAGGGCTCTGTAAAGCTAGAGTAACTCAGCGGGTCAGGCTGCATCTCTGGAGAAAACGAACAGAACGCTATAGAGGCCAAATCAATGGATATATTTTTTTTAACGTAGAGATAAAAAGATTATTGATTAGTACGGGTGTCAGGATACTGGATACTGAGTTGGATGATCAGCCATGATCATATTGAATGGCGGTGCAGGCTTGAAGGGCCGAATGGCCTACTCCTGCACCTATTTTCTATGTTTCTATGTCAGGGGTTATGGGGCTAAAGGCAGGAAAATACTGTTGAGGCAGGAAAATAGACCAGCCATGATTGCATAGACCCGATGGGCCGAATGGCCTAATTCTGTTCCTACAACATGAACATGAATTTGTGATGTTTCGGGTCGAGACCCCTCTTCAGATTCGGTTTGAGGAAGGGTCTCGACTCGAACGTCATCTATTCCTTTTCTTCAGATGTGCTGCCTGACCCGCTAAGTTACGCTAGCGTTTTGTGTCTATCTTCGGTTCTAACCAGCATCTGCAGTTCCTACCTATAGAATATAAGCAGACGCTTTCTCAGGTCAACTCCATGCAAGGCCGGCCGGCCGGCCAGCCAGCCAGCCAGCTAGCCAGCTAGCAGCAGCTCACCTGAAGCTCCCTCACTCACTCCTTCCTTCACTCCCGGGCAGCAGCCGCCTCCTCCTCCTCGCCACAGGCACATCAAGACCAGCGTCCTCCACGCGTTAACTCACGTGACCACTCTGGGGGCAGGGGTCACATTCAGCTCAGTCCTCACTTGAACTTTTACTAAAACAATAAATGACACCAACACATTGTAAAAATGAGCAAAACTACCCCCGTTTCCCTTTTCCCCGATTTAGATTATTTTTTGTTGCTCTAAAAATGTGCTTATTGTGGCCTTGTCAAACATAAGGGTTAGCACTACACGCTACGAATCCCAGCTGTGGAGACACTGGTATCGTTGTCTCGTTGTAGGACATTGATCATCTTTTAATCTGGATTTTAACTTATGTATTGTGGGTTTTTTAAAATATAAATTATGATGTTTTTATAAGTGATATACCAAGATTTTATATGTATTTTATGATATTTGATATGCAATGCATTTTTAATGTAATGTTGCCCCTTGTCTGGACCTTGAGTCCGTAATAAAGTGTATTATTACTATTGCTAGGGGATTGTCAGATGGATCATCACGTGACCGCGGTCAGGTGGAGGGCTGATGGGAATTGTAGTTCACGGTGCGCGGGCGGCGGCGGCGGCGGCGCTCGTCCTGTCACGTGTCACCTGTCACTTGTCATGGACGGTTCAAACCGTTCCGTCGCAACTGCCTCCGTGCGCGTGTGGCTGCTCTTCACAGCTCTCGCGGCGGGGAGGCGGCAGAGTCACGTGTCGGCGGCCCGGGGACACACAGGGGAGCAGCAGACGCCTGACCCCAGACCCAACATTGTACTAGTCACTTGTGATTCTCTGGTAAGTAAAGTTTCTGGTAGGATTTAGCACAATTGTTGAGTGTTCAGCATAAAATGTATGATAAATAAGCTGCGAGTTTTGGATTCAACCATATCTCACAAACCTTGTCTATTTAATCTAATTAATTGTCAGCAATTACCAGTTTTTGCAAGGGTTTTTCAAAAAGTCAACGTGGCCTTTGGGTCTTATTTATTGAAGAAGTGCTGAAAACATTTATCACAGAATTTGCCCTGCCCCCACCTCACTTCCAGCGTTATTAACCATTGTACTAGTGACTTGTGATTCTCTGGTAAGTAAAATGTTGGTAGGATTTAGCACAATTGTTGAGTGTTCAGCATAAAATTTAAGATAAATAAGTTGCGAGTTGTCGTTTATGAGCAACTCGGGCGATGGACTCAACTGACGAAATACAGGAGTTTGTGGCTTGTTTATGAACTTGTTTCGTATTTAATTGGCAGAACTGGCAAGCCAACAACTTGTCCAGATGTGTTGGAAGGAACTGCAGATGTTGATTTACGTCGAAGATAGCATCCTCGATAAGATTATCGATTTTCATAGATTAGCAATTTATCCCATCAGATAAAGCATAAAAAGAAGTTTAATTTGATACCTATTTCTAGCAATGTTACAAAATTTTGAGATTTTAAAAATCAAGTCTGTAATTTATCCCATCAGATAAAGCATAAAAATAAGTTTAATTTGACACCTAATTCACTTTCATATCTCAAGTATTTAAAAAGTTATGGCCATTTTCATACTGGGAAATGAGCATCTTGTTCCCTATTGATTTTCTATGGACATAACAAAAAAGCTGTGATCGTGAACAGTCAAAAGCCCATAACTTTCTTAAAAATTAAGAGAACTGAATGAAATTTTCAGTTATCATAGATTGAAGCATTCTGAAACAAATATAAAATAATCTTACTTGGATGACCTGAAATTAAAGCATATAATTAGTTAGTTACCTAATTGTAGCTAATTTCAGACTTCAATTACTAGATCTAAACATCTATCCATTTCTTAATAAATGATTAACATTTTTAAATAGCCTAAATGTCCAAATAATATTCACAAATAATTCACAATAAAACATGATTTTTAAATCTCATTTACATTAATTTATAGGCCAAATGGAAGGAATTTAGTGTTTAATTGCTGTAAATAAATGCCCATTTAAATCAGCTTTCCAGTGGGTCCCTGTGGAACGCGCTGGTTTAGAACGTTCACATTGCGGTAGATTTGTGCCTCAAATGCCGAGAAAAATACTGCGCGATATAATGGGCCCAAATTGAGCTACTCGCAATATTAAACTTTGTATAACGGGATCTTTAAAGCCCTTTTTAATGTAAAAATATACAACCTAACTTCTGCTATTTGCTTTATGAGACCCAGCGGTTGGTGACGGTCGCGGGTTTAAAGATTGATTTTTAAACTACTATAACTATTATTCAAGGCCTTTAAACCTAATAATAGCTTTTGCGACGGGGTCTTCCAGCGATTTTTCGTTAATAATTAACTAGGCTGAACATTTTCGATTGGAACAGCTTAGAGAAAATCGCGTTTTAAACCCGCCCCCTCTAAACGGCGCCAAAATCGCGCACACCCACAACGGAAGATTTTCAAGGACGCTTCAGGTAGGCTTTGCAACATACCTACTATTTCACTTTTGATTGCTAACATTCACTCACTGATTGTAGCAATGTTACAAAATGTTAAGATTTTAAAAATCATGTCTGCAATTTATCCCATCAGGTAAAGCATAAAAAGAAGTTTAATTTGACACCTAATTCACTTTCATATTCTGAAATTAGCATCTTGTTCCCTATAGGGGGTTGCACGTAAGGTCACTGGGTCATAGGGCTTGACGCACGGAGACGCTCAATCCATCTGGAGGACATCCGTAACTTCTGGTATATGTTATTAATGCAAGAAACGCGTACTTTCCTACCTGTTAAAAAACGCCAAAATGTTGAATTTTTGCGCTGTAAAAAATTGTGGAAGTCGGAGTAAGTGTGAGAGACATGTACCCAACTTCAGAATTCCAAAAGTGAAGCGAAATTAAGGTAAAGGGAAGAGAGAGCTGAAGGGACAACAACAGCTAAAGTGCTTGGCGAACATTGGCTGTGCAGATATCGGAATTGAAAATATTGGGAATTATCGTGTTTGCTCACTGCATTTCATCCACGGTAAGGCTTTATTTGTGTTTTTTCTTGTTTCCTTTGGTATCTAAAAAGTCTCAGAAGTGATAAATCTGGCTGTAAATTTTTCTTCAGATGCATTTTCATTTTGTATGTAAAAACCCACTTGAGAACCATGGGCGATTTTTAAATTTTACAGCCAGATTTATCACCTGAAACTTTTTAGATGCCAAAGGAATCAAGAAAAAACACAAATAATGCCTTAGTTGATGAAATGCAGTGAGCAAACGGCCAATGTTCGCTAAGCACTCTGGCTGTTGGCCCTTCAGCTCTCGCTTCTATCTACCGTCATTTCTCCTCACTTTTGGAATTCTGAAGTAGGCTAAATGTCTCACACGCTTATCCCGATTTCCATAATTATTTACAGCGCAACAATTGACAATTTCGGCAGGTTTTAACGCGCCTGCTACGCTGCAAACAATGGTACGTGCTTACCTACAGTTCATCGCGTGTACTCCAGTTGGCGTAGTGTAGCAACAGTACGGGTCATGGGTCGTGACCCGACTGCCGTGAAACCTCCCTATATCGAAGATAGCATCTTCGAAAAGATTATCGATTATCATATTATCATAGATTAGCAATGTTACAAAATTTTGAGATTTTAAAAATCAAATCTACAATTTATCCCATCAGATAAAGCAGAAAAAGAAGTTTAATTTGATACCTAATTCTCTTTTGATTGCTAACATTCACTCACTGATCATCAAAAGTGAATTACTAAAATTCTTGCTGAAATGTCTTCTTATGAATCATAAGGTTTTGGATTCAACCTTATCTCACAAACCTTGTCTATTTAATCTAATTAATTGTCAGCAATTACCAGTTTTTGCAAGGGTTTTTCAAAAAGTCAACGTGGCCATAAAATACCTTTGGGTCTTATTTATTGAAGAAGTGCTGAAAACATTTCTCACAGAATTTGTCTTGCCCCCACCTCACTTCCAGCATTATTAACCATTCTCCCCCCCCCCCCCCCCCCCCCCCCGCCACACAATCAGTGAGAAGAAGCGTCATGCCCCAAAACATCACCAAATCATATTCTCCATTGATGCTGCCTGACCTGCGGAGTTATTCTAGCACTTTTGTAAACCAGCATCAGCAATTCCTTGTTTCTACATTGAACAAAATGGAAGTCGGTTATTTATTATCAGAAGTAGAGACAAAGTGAATGAAATATCTCACTATCGGATCTTTTGACTGAATTATTGTCCATAGCACATGGCATTCAGCAATTTCATATAACCACCCTTTCCAGTTTGTACCAGAATCAACTAATTCCGATGAAAGGCCATAAACTTGTAATGTCATTTCAGTTTTTCCCTTTATTCATATATGTTACCTGACTCTCTGAATCTTACTACAACACACAAGGAGGCCAATATTAATGTTAACTTCCAGCAGAGCAATTCCATCAATCCCATTCCATTTTATTTTCTCATTTTTTCCCTGTAATTTAAAATTAGGCACATGGTTATCAACTCTTCCTTGATTCTTATCCAATTATCTATATGAAGAAAGCTCTCGATCCGAAACCTCACCCACTCCTTCGCTCCAGGGATGCTGCCTGTCCTGCTGTTATTCTAGTATTTTGTGTCTTTGGAAATATATATATATAGAACATGGAACTAGGAAGGGAATGGTCACTTTGAAAGGACTGGATTATAGGCCTCCCAATAATCAGTGTGAATGAGAGGAGCAGATTTGTATGGAGATTAAAGATCGCAGTAAAAATAATAGGCTATTATGAGTGGGAGATTTTAACTTCCCTTGGACATGGTGAAATTTGTGCAAGAAAGCTTACTTATTCAACATATATATGGAGTGCTGTACTAGATAGGGTACAACACTGGACCTCCTCTTGGCGAACGAGATAGGGTAAGTGACTGAAATGTATGTAGATAGCATTTTGGGACCAGTGACCACAATAATATTAGTATTTTTTAATTACAAAATGGTATCACCACAAAATAACCAATGTCTCCTTCAGCGATTTTGATTAATCCCATGCGGTATTGAAAATCTATACCTCTCAACTCCATAAGAGACCGATGCTTACATAGAGTCATGGTGTTATACAGCCTGTAAACAGGCCCTTCAGCCCAGCTCATTTATGCTGACCGAGGCCATCCTGAGATCATTCCATTTGCCTGCATTTGTCCCATATACCTCTCAACGTTTCCTGTTCATGTACCTGTTGAAATATATTTTATACATTGTAATTGTACCCTCTTCCATAATTTCCTCTGACAGCTCATATGCCCCTCATGATTTTGTACATCTCTGTAAGTTCTACCCTCAATGTTTTATGCTCCAGAGAAAACATTCCCAGTCTATCTAGTCTAGTCTGTCCTTTTTATTGAAGCTCACCAGTCCCAACAGCATTCTTGTGAATATTTTCTGCACCCTCTCTAGCTTAATCACATCATTTTAGTAGTATGATGACCAGAACTGCAAACGATATTACAGGAGATAGTCACAAAAAACTGGAGTAACTCAGCAGGTCAGACAGCATCTCTGGAGAAAAGGAATAGGTGACGTTTCAGGTCGAGACCTCTTCATCACATAGTCCTTTTCCCCAGAGATGTTGGCTGACCCGCTGAATTACTCCAACTTTTTGTGTCTATTTTTGCTTTAAACCAGCGTCTGCAGTTCTTTCCTGCACTATATTACAGGTACAGTCTACCCAACATGTTGTACAGTTTTGACATTATGTCCCAAATCTTGTATTTAACAGCCCATCTGATGAAGGCAAGAATGCCATGCATCTTGTTCATCAACTTATTTACCTGGATCACCACTACCAGGGAACTATCAACTTATAGCACTGAGTCTCTTTGTTTGACAGCACTTTCCAGGGCTCTGTCATTCATTGTGTATGTCCTGCCCTGGTTTAACTTCCATCAATTTTGCGCTTGTCTGAGTTAAATTCCATATGCCATTCCTTTACCCACATTCCAATTTGATCTGGATCATCTTGTAACCTCAGGTGGCCTTACTGTCCACCACACCACCTGTTTTGGTGTCATTTATAAACCCTCTAATCATGCTTGCTCCTTGCTCATCTAAACCATTAATGTTTATGACATACCTCAGTGGACCCAGCACTGATCCCCTGAATTTTGTATCCAATGCCTAGTTCACCTTGCATCCCATCTGGTCTCGCCTTCCACACTTGGCTACTATTTGGGGCCTTGTCAAAAAACGTACCTACTGACTTGCCCTCATCAATCCACTTCTTCAACTCTTCAAAAAACTCAAACAAATTTCCCATGGAAGTACAAATTCAATGGAATTAGAAAAGCAAAGCTAAAATTCTATTTTATTACCTGAGAGCAAAATGTAGAGACATGATTTCAAAACATTAATTTTGAATTATACCATGAATGAGACCCAGTGTGCTAACTCAGAGTGATGTAAAATGTTTATTTAATAATTGTTTATGGAAGGCAGACCTTTTGGCATCCAAACAAAAATTCTCTCTACTAACATTCCTAAAACAAAGTATTTACATAATTCATGATAAATCATGAGTGGGGAAAAAACATAATTGAGTTTTTAAAGTTTAAAATTATTGCAGAATATAATTTGGTTTCATATCATATGACATATATCATATGGCAGGAAACACGTTCCCGATGTTGGGGGAGTCCAGAACCAGGGGCCACAGTTTAAGAATAAGGGGTAAGCCATTTAGAACGGAGACGAGGAAACACTTTTTCTCAGAGAGTTGTGAGTCCGTGGAATTCTGTGTGTCAGAGGGCGGTGGAGGCCAGTTCTCTGGATACTTTCAAGAGAGAGCTAGATAGGGCTCTTAAAGATGGCAGAGTCAGGGGTATTGGGGAGAAGGCAGGAACGGGTACTGATTGGGGATGATCAGCCATGATCACATTGAATGGTGGTGCTGGCTCGAAGGGCCGAATGGCCTACTCCTGCACCTATTGTCTATTGACATTTACTATTTTTTATGAAAGGTTTAGAATTTTGATGTAATTAAACTGACACATGATTAATTTTTTAATCACTTTCCAGGATGGAAGATTGACATTTGGCCCACAGAACCAGGTAGTTAATCTTCCCAATATAAACATAATGAAAGAAAATGGTGCCGTTTTTCTCAATACCTACAGCAATTCTCCAATATGCTGTCCTTCTCGAGCAGGTAAGGCTTAAAAACACTTTATATTCCTAGTCATTCTAAATCCAGCATAGCATTCCACAATTTGCAAATGTTCCAGATCAGTTGATCTGTGCCCATACTGAGTTATATACACACCTCAGTTGTGTCAACAAGGGAGACAGTTGCAGAGCAAAAGCCAGGCATTAATTTTGCAATAGAGGAAAGATAAGATGACATGCATATAAATGTTCTTTCCTGGACTGCATCGCTATAGATTATTAATTCACACTTTCCAGTAAGGCGGCAGCCAAACTCTGGAAGAACCCATGGAGTTACAGCTCTAAAGATAGACACAAAATGCTGGAGTAACTTAGCGGGTCAGGCAGCATATCTGCAGAAAATGAATAGCTAACATTTTGGACAGGACAAATCAGGGCCGCAACGGATGACCTCTGGCAAGGTGTTCCCTGATGGGCTATCTCCGACCTTCATCAACTCCCCGGCTGCTCCCAGGCCGGGACCACCGATGCCTTTCTCAGCACCGACCCCACCAGTGTATATGTATGTGTACTGCCATTTGCCTGCATTTGGCCCATAGCCCTCTATCCATATATCTGTCCAAATGTGGTGAAGGTGACTTATGAAATAAAAATAAAATGCCGGATCAACTCAATTCCAGGCAGTACGTTGGAGAAAGAGACGTTATATTGAAGGGAATTCTACTAAATTACTTTGGACTTTAGAACGTAAGAAGTAGAAAGATGAGTAGGTTATTCAGCCCCTCATGCCTGCTCTCCCACTCAGTAATGTTGCTGCTTCATACCTCATTGCTACTTTTCTGTACTTTGATTCTTTTAATATCCAAAAATCTATAATCTATCAATATCTCTCTATGAAATATATTCAGCAAATTAGCCTCCATTGCTCTTTTAAGAATTCAATAAACATTATCCTTGAGCAAAGAAATTCCTTTTCAAATCTATCCTGAATGATCAACCTCTTATTATGAGAATATGACCCCTGGTTATAGACATCCCAGCCAAGGAAACGTACCTGTATCTATCCTATCTAGCCCTTTAAGTCACCTGTTTAATGCTTTCTGCTATTGTCCAGGCATAGCTCATTAAGGCCTTTGACACTTATTCCATCCATTTGCCAATCAACAAATCCCCATCTCTGTTATTGTCACATTTCACAAGATTGTGAAAAACTTTGCATGCTATCCAGTCAAATCATAAATTCCCGAGTACAATCAAGCCATACAAGCACTACAGGTAGTGTGATGAGAAAAATAACCAGAATATAGTGTTCCAACTTTACAGTGTTACAACTGCAGAGGAAGTCCAGATAAAAGACATGTATGAATGCCGCAATGAGGTATGATTAGGAGACTGGGACTACACGCTTAGCTAAAGAGAGGTCCATTAATTGGCTGATAACAGCAAGGAAATAGCCGTTCCTTAATCTGAGGAATTAATAATTCTTCTGAGGAATTTGAGGTATTCATGTGTTTACTTGGCAATAGCATCAATGTGGTTGGACCAAGACAAATTGCTGGCAATATATACGCCCAGGAACTTGAAACTCCACTTCAGCACCACTGATCCAGACTGGGATATCTACACCACCCTATGTCCTGAAGTCAATGACTAGCTCTTTTGTTTTGCTGACATTTTTGAGGGAGAAGTTGCTGTCTTGACATAATGTTACAAAGCTCTCTATAATCTCCCTGTATCTGTTCAAGATTTAAGGATCTTGCCAAGGAAGTAGCCCCAGAAATTAAGGAAGTAGCCCCAGAAATTAAGGAAGTAGCCCCAGAAATAGTGGATGCATTAGTGATAATTGTTCAAAACTCTTTAGATTCTGGAGTAGTTCCTGAGGATTGGAGGGTAGCTAATGTAACTACACTTTAAAAAAAAGGAGGGAGAGAGAAAACGGGGAATTACAGACCAGTTAGTCTAACATCGGTAGTGGGGAAACTGCTAGAGTCAGTTATTAAAGATGGGAAAGCAGCACATTTGGAAAGTGGTGAAATCATTGGACAAAGTCAGCATGGATTTATGAAAGGTAAATCATGTCTGACGAATCTTATAGAATTTTTCGAGGATGTAACTAGTAGAGTGGATAAGGGAGAACCAGTGGATGTGGTGTATCTGGACTTTCAGAAGGCTTTCGACAAGGTCCCACATAAGAGATTAGTATACAAACTTAAAGCACACGGTATTGGGGGTTCAGTATTGATGTGGATAGAGAACTGGCTGGCAGACAGGAAGCAAAGAGTAGGAGTAAACGGGTCCTTTTCACAATGGCAGGCAGTGACTAGTGGGGTACCGCAAGGCTCAGTGCTGGGACCTCAGCTATTTACAATATATATTAATGATTTGGACGAGGGAATTGAATGCAACATCTCCAAGTTTGCGGATGACACGAAGCTGGGGGGCAATGTTAGCTGTGAGAAGGATGCTAGGAGGCTGCAAGGTGACTTGGATAGGCTGGGTGAGTGGGCAAATGCATGGGAGATGCAGTATAATGTGGATAAATGTGAGGTTATCCACTTTGGTGGCAAAAACAGGAAAGTAAACTATTATCTGAATGGTGGCCGATTAGGAAAAGGGGAGGTGCAACGAGACCTGGGTGTCATGGTACACCAGTCATTGAAAGTAGGCATGCAGGTGCAGCAGGCAGTGAAGAAAGCGAATGGTATGTTAGCATTCATAGCAAAAGGATTTGAGTATAGGAGCAGGGAGGTTCTACTGCAGTTGTACAGGGTCTTGGTGAGACCACACCTGGAGTATTGGGTACAGTTTTGTTCTCCTGAGGAAAGACATTCTTGCCGTAGAGGGAGTACAGAGAAGGTTCACCAGACTGATTCCTGGGATGTCATGACTTTCATATGAAGAAAGACTGGATAGACTGGGCTTGTACTCGCTAGAATTTAGAAGATTGAGGGGGGGATCTTATAGAAACTTACAAAATTCTTAAGGGGTTGGACAGGCTAGATGCAGGAAGATTGTTCCCGATGTTGGGGAAGTCCAGAACAATGGGTCACAGTTTAAGGATAAGGGGGAAATCTTTTAGGACCGAGATGAGAAAAACATTTTTCACACAGAGAGTGGTGAATCTCTGGAATTCTCTGCCACAGAAGGTAGTTGAGGCCAGTTCATTGGCTATATTTAAGAGGGAGTTAGATGTGGCCCTTGTGGCTAAAGGGATCAGGGGTATGGCGAGAAGGCAGGTACAGGATACTGAGTTGGATGATCAACCATGATCATATTGAATGGCAGTGCAGGCTCGAAGGGCCGAATGGCCTACTCCTGCACCTATTTTCTATGTTTATATCCAGCCCACTATGGTGGTGTCATCTTCAAACTTGTAAATGGAGAGAGAGCTAAATTTGTCCAGGCAGTCATGAGTGTATGGGGAGAATAGTAAGGAGCAGAGAACACATCGTTGCAGGGCACTGGTTTGATAATTGTAGAAAAATATCCTCAGTTGAATCTGTGGATGGAGATTAATGTATTCTTTAAGGCTCTATGACTCTATGCTGAGTGATTTTTAATATGTTGACTTGAGGCACAGGATCAGCCATATTTTTCATGTTTGGTGAAAGCTGCTCTGAAATGAATGTATGACTTTCCCTGATTGTATTTATTGTCTTAAATTCTCCATTCTTCTAGACCTAATTAGTTGTGTGAATCATCTGGCCCCCTGCATACCCTTACAGCTCTCAATGTTATATCCATAGATTTGTTTTGTACAATGCATTGTTAATTAATTTTTAATAATTCTGACCTATGACGATGTTCTATTGAACATCCTTTTATTTATTTTTAGCCTTGTGGAGTGGTCTATTTGTTCATTTAACAAAATCCTGGAATAATTTCAAATGCTTGAACCCTGATTACCCTACCTGGATGAAAGTACTACAGAATTATGGCTATTATACAAAAGTGTACGGAAAGACTGATTATACTTCAGGCCACCACTCAATAAGGTAAGACAACATTTATCGAAGAGAAGTGCCATGTTACTTTTTGGAATCGACTGGTCTTTTCCCACTTTTTAAAAATGTTTATTTAATCCAGTTGCAATGGCTACAAAGTCATACAGTATCTGCATTGATAATTCAATTTCATTGCTAAAGATATGTTTTAATACAGAAATGAAATATCTATATTGAAATATACAAGTTGTAGGTATTTACCAAGTGTACAATGAAAATGGTTTATATTTGGATTCTGCTTACTACAAGTCAACCCTATTCTAAACTACTGTATAAAATGGAAAAGTGCCTTCTGTTAATTTGGACAGAAAGAAGAATTAATTAATAATGGACTAAGAGCCGTTGGGTCCCTGTCACACGGGAGACCTGGTCCCCCAACGCAACCCATTCCCCAATGCAATATTCCACCACTCACCCGTTCCCCCAATGCAACTCGTCCTCCCAAGGCAATACTGCACCACTCACGCATAGCCCCCAACTGCACAGGCACGGCTCATTCCCACTCATCCCCCAGCACTCCCTCCCTCTCCTCTTCACCCTCCCTCCTCTTTCCCCTCTCCTCCTTCCCTCCCCAGTCCCTCCCTCACCTCTCCTTTCCCATACTCTATCACTCCCTCCCTCCATAACTCTTCTCCCCTCCCTACCCCCCTCCTATCCCTCTATCCCTGGGCACTCTTCACCTCCCTCTATTTCCCACCCCCACCCCCCCCCCCCCCCCCGCCCCACTAGGAGGGAGGGAGGGAATGAGGGAGGGAGAGGCAGAGAGAGGGATGGAAAGAAAGAGGGAAAGGGTGGGGGAGGTAGGGGGGGGAGAGTGAGGGGTGTATCCGTTTTATTGTGAATAGGGAGGGAGAGGGGGTAGAGAGTGGAGGGATAGAGGGAGGGAGGGGGGAAAGAGGAAGTGGTATGTCAGTGTATAATGATAGTCTGTGACTCCTCTCTCCCTCCCCTCCCCAGCCTCCTACTGTCTTCATACCTTTCCCCTCTTCCACCTCCCCCCCCTCCCCTCCACCACCCTTTGCGTATGTTGCATCAGTTCGGTACAGCAGCATTTGGACACTCATTCGGAGGCTGTGAACATAAATGGGGCGTTTGGACAGTGTAAACTCATTATGACCCTCTAAGCCCACGCAAGGAATGTCTAGACTCGAACCTCATCCCAGCCAGTGATGGAACTCTAGCCCCATCCCGAGTGATGTTAGAAGCCTCTAAACTTGTTAGGAATAACTCAAGGTTTCTTGACGGTCGGAACGCAGTCTAGTGATCTCTGGGACTCTGGTCGCTTCCCACGGGCGTTCAGACGCTCCCAGAGAGGTTTGGCCCGTCCCACCTCATGTCAGCAGGTTTGCACCTTCTAAACATTACCCGGCAGGAGTTTGTACCGTCTAAATGCAAAGCCAATGGCCTTCTGAACCTCTAAATGCACCCAAAGGGGATTTGTGCCCTCTAAATGTGAACCAGTGGGGTATTTGACCCTCAACACGAATCCCATTGGCGGTTGGACCTTCTACATGCGCCCCAGCTGGCGTCTTTATCCTCTAAACATAATCAGCTGGCCTTAACCCTCTAAACTTAAATCAGCCGGTGTTTGGACCATCTACTCTACAAGCTGGTGTGGACGGGGGGAGAGAGCTCCGAGAAAAGAAGGGGGAAGAACCATGGGGGAGGGGGGGTATCACGGGGGAGGGGGCTGGAGCTGTGGGGTGTTGCGTGCCGGTGCGTTTGGGCAAAATTAGGGCACATGGTATTGGGGGTAGAGTGCTGATGTGGATAGAAAATTGGTTGGCAGACAGGAAACAAAGAGTAGGGATTAACGGGTCACTTTCAGAATGGCAGGCAGTGACTAGTGGGGTACCGCAACGCTCGGTGCTGGGACTGCAGCTATATACAATATATATTAATGATTTAGATGAAGGGATTACAAGTAACATCAGCAAATTTGCAGATGAAACAAAGCTGGCTGGCAGTGTGACCTATGAGGAGGATGCTATGAGAATGCAGGGTGACGTGGATAGGTTGTGTGAGTGGGCAGATGCTTGGCAGATGCAGTTTAATGTGGATAAATGCGAGGTCCTCCACTTTGGTAGCAAAAATAGGAAGGCAGATTATTATCTAAATGGTGTCAAGTTGGGAAAAGGGGAAGTACAATGGGATCTGGGGGTCCTTGTTCATCAGTCAATGAAAGTAAGCATGCAGGTACAGCAGGCAGTGAAGAAAGTAAATGGCATGTTGGCCTTTATAACAAGAGGAGTTGAGTATAGGAGCAAAGAGGTCCTTCTGCAGTTGTACAGGGTCCTAGTGAGACTGCACCTGGAGTATTGTGTGCAGTTATGTTCTCCAAATTTGAGGAATGACATTCTTGGTATTATGGGAGTGCAGCGTAGGTTCACAAGGTTCATTCCCGGGATGGTGGGACTGTCATATGCTGAGAGAATGGAGCGGCTGGACTTGTATATGCTGGAATATAGAATGATGAGAGGGGATCTTATTGAAACATATAGGATTATTAAGGGTTTGGACACGCTAGGGGCAGGAAACATGTTCCCGATGTTGGGGGTCACAGTTTAAGAATAAGGGGTAAGTCATTTAGAACAGAGATAAGGAAACACTTTTTCACACGGAGAGTTGTGAGTGGATTTCTCTGCCTCGGAGGGCGGTGGAGGCCGGTTCTCTGGAAACTTTCAAGAGAGAGCTAGATAAGGCACTTAAAGATGGAGGAATCAGGGGATATGGGGAGAAGACAGGAAATGGGTACTGATTGTGGATGATCAACCATGATCACATTGAATGGCAGTGCTGGCTTGAAGGGCCGAATGACCTACTCCTGCACCTATTGTCTATAATACGACTGTCCTCAAGATATCTCTAGTTCCAAGTTCCCAGTCTTCATTTACTCCACGAGAAAAACTGAGGAGAAATACTAATTAAGGACTTTGCCCATCTCCTGTGGCTCCATATGGAGATGGCTGCTTTATTTTCTAAGTGTCCCTATTCTCCATCACGTTACCCTCTTTCCCTTATTGTACATAAAATCTCTTGGGATTTTTCTTCATATTATCTGCCAGAACAATGTCCTGTTCCCTTTTTGCCCTCCCGATTTCCTTCTTAAGTATGCTCTTCAGTTCCTGAAACTCCTCCATGGGTACACTTGATCCCAGCTGCCTATACCTGTCCCGTGCCTCCGTTTTCTTGACCAGAACCTCAACTTTATTTATTTATTTATTTATTTATTTATTTATTCCGAACAAGTAAAGACATTAACGACATTAATATTAACAAAATCGAAATTATCAAACAATTGGACATTACAATCCATATTTACAAAGCAATGAGAAGAACAAAATCAAAGTTCCAATGTCCAACTCTGTGTCTGTACAAGCTCGAAAAGGAGTGAGAAGAAGAATAACTTATTAAATCTCACCCCTTTTCCCTAACACTTCTACCATATTTAAAAATCAATTCATTACTAATAATAATACTATTTTTGCTCATCATCTAAGTTTCCTTACTCCCACCCGCCTTGCCCTTCATCCTAACTGGAACATACTTGCCCTGAACTCTTGTCATCACACTTTTAAAAACATTCCGTTTTCCAAGCATTTATTATTTTCCCACAAACATTCTATTCCATTCAACTTTAGCAAGTTCTTGCCTAATATCATCAAAGTTGGACTTCCCTCAGTTCATAATTGTAACCCGTGGCCTGCCCTGTCTTTATCCATAGCTATTTTAAACCTAATAGAATAGCTGGTGGTTGTAGGTGGCAATTGTAAATTCTAAAACTAAATGCTCAATTTTCTGTGGTTGGAGAATGTATGACTCGAGAACACAGTTCAAAAATTTGAACTCTCCCTTTTCAGAATAAGCTTAGAAATTGTTCCAATAGGCAAAGAATGTTAAATGTTTGCTATCTTTTCTGCAAATAGTGGTTGATGTAAGAAAATTAATTTTATGTGAGAACAAAAGTTCTCACAGCATGTAGGGCAGGTATATTCATCTAAACTACGTCAGTTTTGATTCTTCTCTTTCTATGTTATTTCTATTAGTTCATGAAAATGGTTTTCAAGTGTTGCTTTACAATCATTTGCTTTCGTCATGAGACTAACTTGCATCGTCAGAACAAAAGCAGACCCAGTATTATTTTTCATTGGTTTCAGTAACCGTGTGGAAGCCTGGACCAGAGATGTCAAGTTTTTGCTTAGACAAGAAGGAAGACCAACGACAGTGCTGATTGGTAATGAATCAACTGTAAGAATCATGGACCATGATTGGCAAAATGTAGATAAAGTGACTGAATGGATACGATACAAAGCAGCCCATTTAAATCAACCATTTGTTCTGAGCTTGGGTCTGAATTTGCCTCATCCCTATCCAACTCCAAGCATGGGAGAAGCACCTGGAGGGTCCACATTTAAAACATCTCCATATTGGCTTAAAAAGGTATATCGTGGGGCCTGCATACTATTCTTACTTTGTTGCATTATATTTATTTTTCATGTTTTAATTGTTTCACTGTATATATTATTTGATATATTATTTCAATACGTTGAATGATAAAGTATAATTATGTGCTACGCCTTGAAGCAGTATTACAAGATCCAGTTTGGGATTGTGGGAGTCTCATGTAGACTGCAAACTCCATGCGCATAACACTTGAAGTCATAATTGAATCCGTGCAGCTGTACCATCCAGACATATTTGAGTTAAATTCTCAGTTTTCCTTGAAATAAATAGGGGAAAGATATAGATACAGTTATGGTAAATAAATCTTGTTGACTAGAGATTTAATTTTTTTAATATCCGTATATTCTTGATGAGGAGTTGTGATCACAGCAAGTGCTGATTGGAGACATTATGGAAACAAATTTACACTTTTTCAGCTAAATCCAGCAATAGACAATAGGTTCCGGAGTAGGCCGTTTGGCCCTTCGAGCCAGCACCGCCATTCAATATGATCATGGCTGATCATCCACAATCAGCAATAACGTAGCCTCATTGATAAGGATAATGGTAGGATATCATATTTGCAGTATTAATAATTCAACATATTTCTAGCAAATGCAAAACCACTATGTTTTTCTACTGCATCAGCTGGTACCATAAGATTAAATATTTTTTTAAACTTTCCATAACTCATTGCAGTTGTACAGGGTCTTGGTGAGACCACACCTGGAGTATTGCGTACAGTTTTGGTCTCCTAATATGAGGAAATACATTTTTGCCATAGAAGGAGTACAGAGAAGGTTCACCAGACTGATTCCTGGGATGGCGGACTTTCATATGAGGAAAGACTGGATAGACTCGGTTTGTACACGCTGGAATTTAGAAGATTGAGGGGGGATCTTATAGAAACTTACAAAATTCTTAAGGGGTTGCACAGGCTAGATGCAGGAAGATTATTCCCGATGTTGGGGAAGTCCAGAACTAGGGGTCACAATTTATGGATAAGAGGGAAGTCTTTTATGGCCGAGATGAGTGTTGAGGCCAGTTCATTGGCTATATTTAAGAGGGAGTTAGATGTGACCCTTGTGGCTAAAGGGATCAGGGGGTATGGAGAGAAGGCAGGGATGGGATACTGAGTTGGATAATCAGCCATGATCATATCGAATGGCAGGCTAGAAGGGCCGAATAGCCTACTCCTGCGCCTATTTTCTATGTTTCAATTTGCCAGCTCAATAAGGTTTTATAGATATGATGAATATTTCCTTTCATTTTGTTGCCAAGCTTTACTAAATTGTACTAAATACATATGAAATTTACAATGTATTGTATACATTTTATTCTATATTATTTCCTTGGCTTCAGCTCTCAGCACGTATATTTAAAAAAAATAATTTCATCTATTCAAAATACATTTTGAATTCTCTAATTAAAGGTGAATTATGAATCAATCAGAATTCCAAAGTGGCTTTCTTTCTCTGAGATGCATCCTGTGGACTTTTATTCCTCCTATACCAAGAACTGTACTGGTAATTTCACATATCGGAACATCAAGGACATCAGAGGCTTTTATTATGCAATGTGTGCTGAAACAGACCTAATGCTAGGTAAGTGATTCATTACTTATGAAAGGTTGCATTTGACGCAGTTTAGCAGCGAGTGATGGTGACTTAATATATGTTAATTAGTTTGGTTATGCTGCTGCAAGCAAGATTTTCATTGTATTTGTACCTCACCACACATGTGCATATGAAAAAAATCGATTTGAAACATGATAGTATTAACTTGCACTGCTCTGACCTTTTGCTCCGCACCACTCTCTTTCAACACTGCAATTCACAGATATTGCAACATTTGCTCATGGCTTATGGGCAAATATCATGGTAGGTGCGCTATAATGCATGGATGCAAAGTTATCCATTTTGGTAAGAAGAATATTTGTTAAATGGATGGTGACCACAGAATGCTGCTGTCAAAGGAGAATGACACACCTGCACGTGTCCCCACATTCCCTAATGGTACTGTGATCTCAGTCTTTGAGGCCAAAATCAGACCACCCTTCCAGAGGGTGAATCCACAAAAAGCATCTGGTGCAGACCGTACCTGACCATACTAAAAACCGATGTGGAACAACTGGATGAATAATTCAAGGACATGTTAAACCTCTCGTTTCTGGAGTCTAAGATTTCCCTCTGGCTTCAAAATGTCATCTATTGTACCAATGCCCAACAGTTACCTCAATGATTGCCCTCTGGTAGCACTCTGAAGAAGGGTCTCGACCCAAAACATCACCTATTCCTTCTCTCCATAGATACTGCCTCACTCGCTGAGTTTCTCCAGCATTTTTGTCTTATCTTCCACCACAATGAAGTGATTTAAGAGGTTGGCTATGGCTCGAATTTTCTATTGCTTCAGAAATGAATTGGATCCACTTCAATTTGGCTCTCACCACAGCAGATCGACCTCAGATGCTATCTCATTTGCTCTCAACTGTGCTCTGGACTATCTGGATAACAATAACATACAAGCACAATGGCACCCTAGCACAGCTGACAAAGCTGCTGCCTTGCAGCGCCAGAGACCCCGCTTCGATCCTGACCTTAGGAGCTAGCATGTACTGCCTGTGACTACAAGGGTTTCCTCTAGTGCCCCGGTTCTGTCCCACAACCAAAAGACGTGTGGTTTTGTAGGTTAATTGCCCCCTGTAAAATTGTTCTTAATGTGCAGGGGTTGGATGCATAAATGAGATAACATAGAACTTGTGCGAAAGGGTAATCAATGGTGAGCATGGATTCAGTAGGCCGAAGGGCCTGTTGCCATGCTATGTCTCTAAACCAAACTAAACTAATTGTCAGGTTGCTGTATTTACAAACCTGTTGTGCTGTTGCAAGTAAGAATTTCATTGTTCCGTTTCGATATGTATGACAATTGCACACTTAACACTTGTTCATCGACTACAACGCGACGTTCAACATTATCATCCCCTCCAAACTCATCACCAACCTTCAATACCTCGGCCTCTGAACCTCCCTGTGCAACTGAATCCTTGTCTTCCTCATTGGCAGACCTCAATCAGTGTGCTCCTCCTCCACGATGTCCATCAACACAGGTGCACCTCAAATCTGCTCTGCTCTCTTTCGACCCATGACTGTGGCCAAACACAGCTCCAATGCCATCTATAAACTAGCCGACAACACCAATGTGGTTGGCCAAATCACCAGTCAGTGTACAGGAGAGAGATCGAACACCTGTTTGAGTGATACCATAACAACAACTTCATGTGTGGGTCAATGGTGCTTCAAATCCCTGAGTGTTAACATCTCAGTTAACCTGTCATGGGCCGAGCATAGAAATGTAATCATGAAGAAGGTGTGCCAATGCCTCTAATTTACTTTATTAGAAGTTTAAAGGGATTCAGTAGGTCTCTAAATACTCAAACAAACATTTACAGATATACCGTAGAAAGTATCCTGACTGGTTACATCATGGCCTGATATAGCAATTCCAACACAGGAATGCAAGAGGCTGTGAAGAGTGGTGGGCACAGCTGGTTCATCCCAGATACTGCCCTTTCCTCCATCTAAAGTATCTACATGAGACGCTGCTTCAAGAAGGTGGCAACTATCATCAGGATGCCCACCATCTGGGCTATGCACTATTATCACTGCTACCATCGGGCAGGAAATACAGAAGCCTTAAGTCATATACCATCAGGTTCGGGACTAACTATGGTTGTTAGGTTCTTGAACCAACCTACACAACCCAATTCTTATTTGAACACCAGAACACTATGGTCCACTACTTACACCATCCTGGACTTTTTTTTCTAATTTTTTTTCACTTAAGTCTTGTTTTTCTTTCTACACAGTCTTCTTTCTTTTAGAAGTGTCATGAGTAATTTAGGTATAATTTGCAAGCAAGTAATTAGGAACACCAATGAAATACAAAGCTGTAAAAGCCAAATAAAAGGCAACAAATCTGAATTAAAACAGAAACCTCTGGCAAAAGAGATACAAGTGGCTGTAGATAGGCAAAAGTCTTATCTCTTCCCTGTTCTCTGTTCTTTATTCTTCTCCCGCAGTCAAACAGTCAAACTGCTGCATCGAGCTGATCGAGGCTCTTGATGTTAGATGGGGATGGCAAGTCCCGCGGCCGTATACGCCACGCCAGGTGATGTAAGGCCCTGCTCCAGGTTGATTTAAACCCCTCGATATGGGCGGGCGAAGTTGCCGTTGCGGGAACTCTGAAATGCGATTTCCCACCAGGGACCTGCGAGCTCCCGATGTTACCGTCCACAGGGCCTGCAGCCGAAGCCTCCGAAGCTCTGAAGTCGGGTCACAGCCACGTGCCACCACAGCGCACCGCGCTCCGAAGTCAGCCAGCTCTGCGATGGTGAGTTCACAGGCTCTGCGACTGGAGCCCCAGATCGATTCCGGTTGGAGGCCGTCGGCTCCACGATGTTAGGCTCCAACGACAATGGAGACTCGACAGGGAAAAGGTTGCGTCCACGTTAAGGGAAGAGATTTAAAAGTTTGCCCCGCCCCGCCCCCCCCCCCCACATATACACAGCTAAAAATAAAGTAAAACTAAAACCAAAAACATACACCTAACAGGACAAAAAGAAAGAAAAGACAGACGGACTGCAGTCGAGCCGCTGCCACAAGGCGCCGCCACACCGAAAAAAGATGCTGGAAATGCTAAGTTCCTCCAGCAAATTGTTTAAAGTGATAGTCACTGGAAACTCATTGTAATTTGATTATCTTGAGAGGACAGAATGCATCATACTCATTTAGAAGAGATACAAATGAATTGCTGCTTCATTTGGGCCCCAGATGCTCTGAAGAGAACAGATAAATGCCGGATATTACTGCGGCTGCATGGGAAAATGTGAACAGAAGTGGATGTTAGAAATGGAAGAGTGAATGAGGGAATTCTGGAAGAGAACAGGAAATTTTCAGAAAAGTGACGGCACAATGAAAGTACCCTTTCATTTCTTTGAGAATTTATGTAGAATTTTAACAAATGTATCTGTTGACCATCGTGGAGGTGAAATCATGATTAAAGAAAAGGGAAAACTCAGAAGTGTCACAACTGGATCAGATGGAAGTGATTTTCAATGAAGAGTGAAAACGGTATAAAAGTTGTTGCTTAGTTATTTTTAAATAAATTATTATACTAATGCAGTCATGTTAGTTTTTATATTTTATCTTACTGGAGAAAACTAACATACAATGTTCCTTTACAACACCTCATCTTGAAAGTGGAAGGCAACAGCAGGAGACTGGTGCTGACTAGATGTATGAACTTTATCAGATAAAATTTAAACTGTTTTTCTAATTTTCTGGATCATTTTGACAAAGCTAAAATTATTATATTTGAATAATTGTTTCTATTTACGCAGGTAAGATTTTAAAAGTTCTTCGTGACACAGGGATCCAAAACAACACTTACCTAATCTTTACTTCTGATCATGGCGAGTTGGCAATGGAACATCGTCAATTCTATAAAATGAGCATGTATGAAGGAAGCTCTCATGTTCCTTTACTGATAGTTGGACCAGGTATTTCAGGACATCAACAGATTATAGATTTGGTATCTCTTGTCGACATTTATCCCACACTTCTTGGTATGTAATTTTTTTTTAATGTCTGATATTAATGAGAATACATATTTATATTTAGTTAAAGTTTGGGAATACAGATGATGGCATCAAGCTAATACAAGCTGCTTTTTAATTCTTCATAATCCTGAGAGAATGGTAGTTCCCTTGAATTTCAAACTCAAAGGAATTGAGTTGTGTAATTTCATCAGCTTTATATGCTTGACACCATCTTTTTAATCCAACATTAAATAAGCAATCAATCAATCAGAGATCCTGGATTTGTAGTCAGAATATGACCAGAATTATTCATTGTAATTGGTGCAACAAAAAGCTTCAGTATTAATATTAGGCTCATAAAATCCAACATAAATTCACGTTATAAGAATAGAATTAGGTCATTCTGCCCATCGAGTCTAGTCCGCCATTCAATCATGGCTGTTATCTGCCTCCTAATCCCATTTTCCTGCCTTCTCCCCATAACCCTTGACACCCGTTCGAATCAAGAATTTGTCTATCTCTGCCTTAACAATATCCACTGACTTGGTTTCCACAGCCCTCTGTGGCAAAGAGTTCCACAGATTAAAGGCCCTGTCCCACTTTCCCGAGTTACTCACGAACTCTTCAGCGGGGAAAGGCCTCGTGCTGTCAAACACTCATCATACTAACACTGGAATAATTCTTGTAAACCTCCTCTGGACCCACTCCAGAGCCAACACATAATTCCTCAGATATGAATGAATGAATGAATGAATGAATGAATGAATGAATGAAAACTTTATTGTCATTCAGATATACACCTAGACACAGTGCACCTTGAACGAAATTTCGTTGCATTTGACTCTCCAATCAGGTAAATAGTAAAGGTAAAAGTGCTAGGTGCGTCCATAAAAAATGCCTCATGTGCATGGTTCTGTAAAATAAATATATATAAAAAGTTTTTTTTTTTTTTTAAAGTGTCGATATTTAAAAAGTTCTAGCCTCGGTTTTGTTGATTGTTCAGTAATCTTATGGCCTGGGGGATGAAGCTGTTGCAGAACCTGGTTGTCCCGCTCTTCATGCTGCGGTACCTCCTCCCAGAGTTAAGCAGTATAAACAGTCCGAATTGTGGGTGTGTGGGGGCTCTGGTAATGCCCTTAGCTCTAATCAGACAGCGCTTGTACCCCATGTCCATGATTGAAGGAAGAGAAGTCCCAATGATTTTTTCCGCTGTCCTCACCACTCTCTGAAGGCACTTCCAGTCCGCAGCTGTACAGCTGCCGCACCACGTAGAGATGCAGCTGGTCATGACCGACTCAATTGTGCTTCTGTAGAAGGTGGCGAGGATGGGAGGGTGGAGGTGTAAACTTCTCAACCTGCGGAGGAAGTACAACCGCTGCTGTGCCCGTTTTGCCAGAGATGTAATGTTTGTGGACCAGTTTAAGGTGTCCGTTATATGCACCCCCAGGAACTTGATCTTTTTCAACTGCTCCACTGCTGAGTTGTTGATGCAAAGTGGAGTGTGACTGGGCTGAATTTTCCTTCTGAAATCGACGACAATCTCCTTGGTTTTGTTCACATTTAGGAGAAGGTTGTTCCTGCTGCACCAGCTCACGAGCTGTTCCACCTCCTCTCTATATGTCTGGTCGTCGTTATTGCGGATGAGGCCCACTACTGTTGTGTCATCCGCGTATTTGATGATATGGTTAGTAGTGGACCTGGCGACACAGTCATGTGTCATCAATGTGAAGAGCAGCGGACTCAGGACACAGCCCTGAGGGGATCCGGTGCTCAGTGTGATGACCGAGGAGGTGTTCTTCCCCACCCGCACAGACTGGGGTCTTTCAGAAAGGAAATCCAGGATCCAGTTGCATAGTATGGTATTGAAACCTAGGGGTGCCAGTTTGCTCACCAGATGCTGGGGGATTATCGTGTTAAATGCTGAGCTGAAATCAACAAACAGCATCCGCACGTGGGTGTTCCTCTCCTCCAGGTGTTGTAGGCTCAGGTGGACTACAGAGGAAATAGCATCCTCTGTGGAGCGGTTCGGGCGATAAGCAAACTGGAACGGGTCAAAACTGGAGGGGAGTTTAGAGACCATGTGCTGCTTAATAAGCCTCTCAAAGCACCACTTCATTATTATTGGTGTGAGTGCTACGGGGCAGTAATCATTCAGGCAGGTTATTGTAGACTTTTTGGGAACTGGTATGATGGTGGCTGTCTTGAAACATGATGGAACAATGGCCTGGTTCAGGGAGATGTTAAAAATGTCTGTCAGAACCAGAGCCAGCTGGTCGGCACATCCCCTAAGCAGACGCCCCGGTATGTTATCCGGTCCGGCTGCCTTTCGCTGGTCAATACCCTCCAGGATTTTGCGGACTTCAGCAGTTTCAAAAGACAGTGTCTGTTCTCCTGGTTGAGGCTCTAATTTCCTCATTGTAGTGGTGTTCAGTGCCTCAAACCTGCCGAAATGATTATTTAGTTCATTTAGAAAGTCTGTGTCATCCTTACAAGACATCTGAGGGGCCTTGTAGTTTGTTATGGCCCGGATGCCTTCCCACATGTTCCTGGTGTTGGTATCATCCTGGAAGAAACCCTGGATTTTCTGTCCGTGGGCGCGCTTTGCTTTCTTAATTTCGCGGTTGAGGTTGGCTCTCGCTGTTCTCAGAGCTCCCAAATCACCAGATTTAAAAGCCGCATTTCGTGCTTTCAGCATGGCACGCACCTCTGCAGTAATCCAAGGTTTGTGGTTGGCCCGGGTTGTGATGTTCCTGATGACAGTGACGTCCTCCATGCACTTCTGTATGTAGCCCGACACTGACATGGCATACTCATCCACATTGATGTTTTCGTTATGAGTGGCTGCTGTCCTGAACATGTCCCAGTCCGTGCACTCAAAGCAGTCCTGGAGTGCTTCTGTAGCTCCCTCAGACCAGACTCTAACCTGCTTCACAGTAGGTTTCTCTCTGATCAGAAGGGGCTTATAGGCTGGGATGAGCATTACAGAGAGGTGGTCAGAGGAGCCGAGGTGAGGCCAGATTTGCTCACAGTACTCCAAATGTGCCCTGACCAGCGCCTTATAGAGTCTCAGCATTACATCTGTCTTTGTATTCCAATCCTCTTGATATAAATGCTATCATTGAATTTGCCTTCTTTACTACCGATTCGACTTGCAAATTAACTTTTTGGAAGTCCTGTAACAGCACTCCCAAGTCTCTTTGCACCTCCGATTTCTGGATTATTTCTCCATTTAGATAATCTATGTCTTATTACCAAAATGCATGACTCCACACTTTGCTATACTGCATTTCATCTGCCACTACTCTGCCCACTCTCCCAACCTGTCCAAGTCTTTCTGCAGACTGCTTGCTTCCTCTACACTGCCTGCCCCTCCACCTATCTTAGCAGCATCTGCAAACTTGGCCACAAAGCATTCAACCCCCTTATCCAAATCATTAATACACAATGTGAAGAGAAGCGACCCCAGCACCGACCCTTGCGGAACTCCACTAATCACTGGCAGCCAACCTGAAAAAGTGCTTCTATTGCAGCTCTTTGCCTTCTGCCATTCAGCAACCTGCTATCTATGCTAGTATCTTCCTTTTAACACCATAGGCTCTCAACTTCCTTATGCCTGATGTGCTGCACCTTATCGAAGGCCTTCCAAAAATCTAGGTAAACAACATCGACAGCTCCTCTTTAACATGATTAGAAATTTATGTAAGGGAAATGTATTCATTTATATCATTGTAATTGTCTGCACTTTATCACAGAACTTATTCAATTAATTTCATTACAATGATTTCCAAACTTATTTAGAAAAGCCATTCAATTTGTTTTATTCAGATATTGCTGGAATCTCTCTTCCAAAAAACTTAAGTGGTTATTCTCTACTCCCATTGCTAAGAGCATCTCCAAAGCATATTCCTGCAAAGAAACCACGACCTGACTGGATTTTTAGTGAATTTCATGGTTGCAATGTTAATGCCTCCACCTATATGATTAGAACTGGCAGATGGAAGTACATAACCTATGCTGATGGAATTTCAGTACCTTCCCAACTGTTTGGTAAGTCTGATTTCAAAGAAAATACACCGCTTTCTAATTTTCTAAGAAAATAGAATTAATGACGGGGGCCACAGTTCAAGAACAAGGAGTAAGCCATTTAGAAGGGAGACGAGGAAACACTTTTTCTCACAGAGAGTGGTGAGTCTGTGGAATTCTCCGCCTCAGAGGGCGGTGGAGGCGGGTTCTCTGGATGCTTTCAAGAGAGAGCTAGATAGGGCTCTTATAAATAGCGGGGTCAGGGGATATGGGGAGAAGGCAGGAACGGGGTACTGATTGGGGATGATCAGCCATGATCACATTGAATGGCGGTGCTGGCTCGAAGGGCCGAATGGCCTACTCCTGCACCTATTGTCGATTGACAGTCATTCTAAATATATATATTTTTTTTAAATAAGAATCCTTAATTTTGCCAAAATACTCACTGTCTGAATGGGGAGCATCCCTGATTATTGAAGGAAGTTAAAGACTGAATCACTTGAAAGATTTGTTTTCTTCCACTCCAAAATAATCCCTGTCATTTTTTAGTGTATTGAGCATTAACAGCTTGATCATTCCTTATTCATTAGTTGTCACTTGTATACTCCAAATAGCTCAATAGCATCATTTTGTCATTTGTAAGCAAACTCCTACGATCCAAGAACTGCATAGTGATAATGGTGTTTTTAAGTTCTCAATAGAATACTAACAACATAAATCTTTAACTTCAATATGCCTCCTGACATGGTGAAAAAAAAGTAACGTATTCTGTATGTTGTCTATCCTTCTACTGTGAAGTTAATTTTAAAAGGTTTTATGCTGTTGTTATCTCCTTTCAGATCTGATTACTGATCCAGATGAATTGATGAATGTTGCTAGTAAGTATACAAAAATTACAAGCACACTTGATAAGAAACTTCGCTCCATATTAAATTATCCAGAAGTGTCCAAATCTGTTCATCAATACAACAAACTTGAATTCACCAAATGGAAAGAAAGTCTTGGAAAGAATTATACAAATATTATTGCCAATCTCAGATGGCACCAGAGCTGGCAAAAAGATCCTGCATGTTATCAAAATGCCATTGAAAACTGGTTGAATTCAACTGCTGATGTATAGTTTTACATGTCTCGTTACTTGCAAAGAGCCATAGGTAGTTATTTTTCTTGCTAGCCTTCTGAGATAGTAGATATTATCCACAAATGTCTAATCAGCTGCTATACACTCCGCAATGGGCAGTGGGCAGGTGCTACAGACCTGCACGGGAAAGTAGACGCTCCCGCCCCCACGAGTCTCGGGCATATGGGGCTTGTCAGCCTGGGAAGGCAGTCCATCTAGGAGAGGGAAAACTCTGATTTAAAACCTCCAATGCCTTGTGACCATATCCAGTCATGGAAAAGGTTCCAGAAGTAAACCTCAAGAAAATCCGGAGTCCCTAAGGCAGTTCGTCGTTGTCTACAACCTCGCTCTGGCAGCTCCTGCAACGGCGCTGGTGCCAAATTGTAACAGCCCTGCTGTTCCTTTGGATCGATCAGTGAGGGGGGGACGTGCTGCAAGGGCAACAGCCTGTCCTCCATTTGACATCGTCCAGGCTTGCATCTTACAAACTAGGATGAATCACCCATGATCAGTCATGTCCAAGGGGGGGCCTACTACTACACTCAGCAATAACATGCATCATCTTTCTTGATCCTCTACTTAAGTGTATCTGTAATCCAATCTTGGGTAAGTAATTTCCCTCCACGCAGAACCTTGGTAGAACGAAACTAGTCCTGAATTAAATTTCCAACCCCTGTATCAACTTTGCCACAAAGAATAAGGACTTTCATCTGTGTAGGAAGGAACTGCAGATGTGGATTTACACCAAAGATAAACACAATTTTTTTTAAATATTTCAAAATAGACTTTATTCAAGTAATAAATATATACAATACAGGAACTGTGCAAAAAAATTCATCTGACATTCTCAGAGACCATACAAACATTCAATACTGTTTACACAAGTTACATAAACTTATCCCCCACTCTTGCCACTCATGCGGCCCACTGGCGTGGAATTCCTTCCCTTATTTTTGAGGGGTGTCTCCACCACACCCTGCCCCCCCCCCCCCCCCCCCCCCCCCCCCCCATGTCCAGCAGCGGAAGGACCCTAGACTGTGGTCCTCCCCCACCGAGCCTTGGAGTTAGCTGCACTAAGCTTCAGTGTGTCCCTCAGCACGTACTCCTGCAGTCTGCAGTGGGCCAGTCGGCAACATTCCCCGACGGACATCTGGGAGGTTAACAAAACTCGGGCAGACCATAGAGAGTCTTTCACTGAGTTGATGACCTTCCAGCAGCACACAATTTCAGTCTCTGAATGCATCCCTGGGAACAATCCGTAAATCACAGAGTCCTCTGTGATGGAGCTGTTCAGAATAAATCGTGATGGACGCTTGCAAACTCCTCCAGACTCGCTTTGCAAATCCACACTCTGCAAAGAGGTGGGCAACCGTCTCCTCTCCATAGCAGCCGAGGGTAGCATGTGCTGGTAGTGAGGTTCCGATGGTGCAGGAAGGATCTGGATGGCAGGGCTCCCCTCACCGCCAGCCAAGCCAGGTCTTGGTGCTTGTTGATGAGTTCTGGCGATGAGGCATTTCGCCAGACAAGCTTATGCTGGAGTAACTCAGCGGGACAGGCAGCATCTCTGGATAGAAGGAATGGGTGGCGTTTGTCGAGACCCTTCTTCAGTCACCTTTCAGATAAAGCCTTCATTTCTTGTCTTTAACGCTCAACTGCTAATCTCCTATTTTCATTTGTATAAACCATTCTTATTTAAACTGTTAAGAGTAATGTGGTTTTATCCAGGTTGGAAATTACCGTCAGTAATTAACTTAGAGGTTTAACATAAGGGATAGGTGGTTTAGAGAGGATCTGAGGAAGAATATTTTCCACCCAGAGTGTGGTTGGAACCTGGAATGCATTGCCAGAAGGGTGAAGTCAGATTCTCACGACATTTAAGAAGTATCTGGATAGACACTTTGGTCAAAGGGAAAATGGAGTTAATGTAAATGCTAATTGATGGTCAGCATGGACAATGTGGCCTAATGCATCTGCTTCTGTGCTGTTTGAATTATTCTATTGCAGAATGTGTCCCATATTTTGAAGAATATTTTGGAAGGATTTTTTTTTGTGGAATGTAACCACAAGGTGTTCCCAAAGAGATCAGGGGAGCTAAACAACTGGAAGGAGAATTGGCTTCATGGAAGAAAGCAGAGGGTAATGATGGAGGATTGGTGGTGTATCCAAGGGAATACATGGCTGAGCCATTCTTTGTGGTTTATATCAGTGATGAGAATGTACAAGACATGTTTAATACGTTTACAGATGACACTAAAACAGGTGTCATTCTAGATAATGAAGCTGGTTATCAAAAATTAAAGAAGGAATTTGATCAGTTAGGCAAGTGAGCTCAGGAATCAGCTAATGGATAAGTGAGGTGTTGGATTTTAGGAAGTCAAACCAGGGCAGGGCCTTCACATTGATTGGCAGGGCCCTGGGGGTGTTGTGGAGCAGAGGGTTCTAGGAGTACAGGTACATAGATCTCTGAAACTGGCCTCACAGGTAGATAGATGAACTGTAGGGCATTTGGTACATTGACCTTCATCAGTCAGAATATTGAGTATAGAAGTTGGAATGTTTTGTTAGTTGTCAAACCAGACATTTGTGAAGCTGCATCTAGAGCATTATGTAGAAATAAGGAACTGCAGATGCTGGTTTACAAAAAAGGACACAAAGACGCAGGAGTACTGTGTTCAGTTTTGGTCACCCTGCAATAGGAAGGATGTTGTTAAGCTGGAAAGAGTGCAGAGAAGATTTACGAGAATGTTTACAGGATTTGAGCTATAAGGGAAAGTTGGGCAGGCCAGGGCTTTATTCCTTGGAGTGCAGGAGGCTTTTACATAGAGGATGGTAGGAATATGGAACGAGCTGCCAGAGGAAGTGGTCAAGGCAGGTACTATAACACTTAAAATACATTTGCACAGGTACATGGATAGGAAAGTCTTAGAGGGGATATACGCCAAAGACAGGCTGGTGGTACTAGCATAGATTGGGCATCTTGGTTGGCATGGACAAGTTGTGCCAAAGGGTCTGTTTCCGTGTTAATATGATTCTATAACTGGAGGGTTGTTTAAAATTGGCTCTTGGGTCTCATTATTACAAATAGAGCATTTTACTGATTAATATAGATTGTGGAGCAAATTGAGCTTTTTAATCTCAAACATTAAGAGCATTAATCAGCTCTTATCTGAATCTCTTTATTTCACTGGCCTATTTAGCAAAGATGTCCACCTGCTCAGACTTGATCACCCCAATTTCTTTCTTGTATATTTCTCATTCTCTGAGTGAATTTTGTCCGTGGGTTACATACGGCACTCTTCTGGCTATATTTTTTTTAATGAATTGCTGATCATATAACTTCATTTCCTGGGATTCCTGTTAGCTAATATTAAAATGATTTCACCAGTTTGGGTAATGTTCCCAACCTATTCCAATCCCCTTTCATCACATAATTTTCATTAATAAACAGTCTTGCCTCTGTCCTTGCAAACTGCAGCCTCATGTCCAAAGTTTCGCATCTCTGGCCCTTTCCCAGTGAACCCTGTTTGAAATGCCCAAATTAATGCCACAAATGGCATTCTCAGATTTACAGTGAAGCAATTTGCCCCTTTCAATTTCTGGATCTGTTTCATGCAGTTGACAATGGTAATCTCATTTTCTTCTTCTGTGTAAGTGTGGTGGGATACTTGCACTTATTTCCATTCAAAGGTATTCAGCCAAGCGTACGGGTATGACCAGTAATCTGCCTGCTTTTATCCTGAACCATTATGTTTGGAATGCGCCAAAGAACTATTATTGTCTCAATTCTAATCATTAACTGTGTGTTGCTCTGAAGCAATATCATTCAAAAACTCATAACCTGAATCCACATCTATGCTGATGACATGCAACTCCATCTCAAACCCATTCCCCCATTAGCCCTGCATATATCCTTTACCATGTTGTGCATTTCTGAGGTCCTGCCATGGAAGACACCATAACTTGCTCCAGTTAAGAACTAAAATGCTCAAAGCCAAACTTTTCATTATTCTTTCAACCTAGTGCTGCAATGGTGGTGCTTTCATTAGTGATGTACTTTATTCCTTATTGTTTTATCAACATTCCAGCTGGCTTTATAGTTTGTTGTAAGTTTGTTTTTAATTGCTGTATAAATATAATAATTTCTGCACACAATTTTAGAGAATGCTGTTATATTATTTGCCAACATTAATAAAACAAGTACATGTCCATTATAGATGACCATGTAATCTCTGTATAGTAACATAGAAACATAGAAACATAGAAACATAGAAAGTAGGTGCGAGAGTAGACCACCAGGTCCGTCGAGCCCGCACCGCCATTCGCTCATGGCTGAACACTAAACAGACACACTTACCCACAAACAGTAGACACAAGACACAGAACACAAGACACTACCCTCCCCTTTATACCGCTATCACCCCTCTCCACCCCAAGAACCTCGCGATCTCCTGGGGGAGGCAAAAAACCGGATAAAAACCCAGGTCCAATTCGGGAAAAAAATCCGGGAAATTCCTCTCCGACCCCAATCCAGGCGATCGACACTTGTCCAGGAGATCACTCAGGTCTTACTATACTAACCATACCTAGGTCCATATCCCTGCCCTCTCCCCGTAGCCCCTTATCCCCTTGGCAGCTAAAAAACCATCTATTTTAGTCTTAAATATATTTAAAGTTTCTGCTTCCACTGCTCCCTGGGGCAGTGAATTCCATAAATTAACCACCCTCTGGGTGAAGAAGTTCTTCCTCATCTCAGTTTTAAAAGAGCCCCCCCTTATTCTGCAACTATGTCCCCTAGTTCTAGTTTCCCCGATCATTGGGAACATCCTCGGTGCATCCACCCGATCAAGGCCCCTCACGATCTTATATGTTTCAATGAGATCGCCTCTCATTCTTCTAAACTCCAAAGAGTAGAGTTCCAGCCTACTTAACCTTTCCTCATATGTCAATCCCCTCATTGCAGGAATTAATCTTGTAAACCTTCGCTGCACTGCCTCCAGGGCTAGTACATCCTTTCTTAAGTATGGACCCCAGAACTGTACACAGTATTCCAAATGTGGTCTCACTAATACTGTGTACAGCTGCAGCAAGACCTCCGTGTTTTTATACTCAATCCCCCTAGCAATAAAGGCCAAAACTCCATTGGCCTTCCTGATTGCTTGCTGCACCTGCATACTAACTTTTAGTGATTCATGTACTAATACCCCTAGATCCCTTTGCGTTGCATTACAACGCAGCTCCTCCTCATTTAGAAAATAACTTGCCCTATCATTTTTTTTCCCAAAGTGAATGACTTCACATTTATTAGTATTAAATTTCATCTGCCAAGTTGTTGCCCACTCACCTAGCTTATCTATATCCTTTTGCAGACTCTTCCTATCCTCCTCATCCCCTACTTTTCCTCCCATTTTTGTATCGTCCGCAAATTTTGATATATTACACTTGGTTCCCTCCTCCAAATCATTTATATAAATTGTGAACAACTGGGGTCCCAGCACCGACCCTTGCGGAACCCCGCTAGTTACCGGTTGCCATCCCGAGTATGAACCATTTATCCCCACTCTCTGCTTCCTATTTGTTAGCCAATCCTCTACCCATGCTAATATATTACCCCCAATCCCATAATTTTTTATTTTTAGCAATAGTCTCTTATGTGGCACCTTGTCAAAAGCCTTTTGGAAGTCCAAGTATACCACATCCACCGGTTCCCCTTTATCCACCCGGGTTGTTACTTCCTCAAAGAATTCGAGCAGATTCGTTACTATTTTAAGAGAAACATTGAAGATGTACATGGTGTTTCATACTAGGGTGATAGTTCCTTTATCGTTCAATGATTCACCAGCTCGAGGGTACGTGTATTTTTTCACATTACAAATCTGATCTGTTTTTCAGATTAATTAAATTTGTAATCTTGAAGGATTTATTTTGAATTAAAAAACTGCTATATTTTGGCATATATTTATTCCTCAAACATCACTAGGTCATGTGACTTTAGTGATGTGGTATCTTGTGTATATTGGTCGTGGTGTTTCCTACATCACAATTGTATTACGACAATGACTATCTATCTATATTACTAAAAGTCTGTTCTTGACCGGTTTTGACGATCTGTGCTGCGATTTCCGAAAGAACGCCGCCACCTACCGCCATCATTTTTGGCCACCTTGCTCAGAGCCCCCCTCCGCCGTATGTGTGCCGAGGATTTTTCCCGTCGATGAAAAATGACAGAGATATTAATGTTTTTACAAAATTCCCCATTCTCTCTGCTGCCCCCGCTGGAGGCAGGGGAAGGGACTATAAAACCAGCAAGTGGTGTGCCTCAATTAATCTCTGCAAGCTGGAGCTCTGTCAATTAGTCTCTGTCACTCTGAGCTCTGAATAACACTGAACAAATGTCTACAGCACTGAGTACCCTTAATTTGGTTTGAAAATGAATATATAGTTAGTTTGTTGAAGTAAAAAAGCACTGCCTGCAAATGGTTGTTTGGGTTGAAGTGAAAAGGCACTCTCTCTCTCTCTCTCTCTCTCTCTCTCTCTCTCTCCCCCTCTCCTCCCCCCCCCCCCCCCCCCCTCCCCCCCTCCCCCCCCCCCCCCCTCCTCTCCCCCCCCCCCCTCCTCTCCCCCCCCTCCTCTCCCCCCCCCTCTCTCTCTCTCCCCCCCTCCTCTCCCCCCCCTCCTCTCCCCCCCCCTCCTCTCCTCCCCCCCTCTCCTCTCCCCCCCCCTCTCCTCTCCTCTCCCCCCCTCCTCTCCTCTCCCCCCATCCACTCCCCCCCTCTCTCTCTGCCTTCTTTTTCGAGGCAGAGAGGGAAGGTCCGGCCTTAGTTTGGTCGGCATGGTTCTTTTGAACTCGTGGTGCAGTGGAGTGAGGTCGCTATGTAGTTATAGGCAGTAGAGGGCAGCCGTAGTCAATCTCCTTCGTTGACCGGGCATTTTAATTGGCTTATTGGAGTTTTCAGGACCAAGGAACACTGACCGGTAATTTAAATGCCTGCTAAACTTTATTATAAGTTGTCTGGCTTCTTAAAAGTGTCTGCCCCCCTTTCTCCTCCCCTTCTCTCTCCCTCTTTCCCCTCCCCCCCTCTAAAGGACTAAACGTACACTGTGCAGCTGTCTTTGACCTTCCTAATCATCACAGGTGTCAATTTCAGACAGCGCTCTCCCGCTTTCCCTGGCCCCAGCCTTTGCTGTGTGTGTGTGTCTGTCTCCTTAACTTTATAATGAGTATGGTTTACTGGTTGCTGTCTGACAGGCTGACGATTTATTTGCCTCCTCGGAGACAAGAACACGTAAAGGAGGCTGAATCTCCCTTCCCGAGTCAACGCTACAGAGTGGGTGGTTCCATCCTTCAACTGAGATTGTAAATAAAGCTTTTTTTTTCATGGCATTATATGGAACCTAGTACTTTGGTTAGTATTCCTCAATTAACATCACAACAAATTTGAATTAACTAATTATTTCAGATTTCTATTTGTGGTTTCAGGTTGCATACTGATATACTTTATCAAATACCACACTAAAATCAATGTAGACAACATCTATCTCCCTACATTCATCAATCGCGTTCTAAATTTCAAAATGCCCATGCATATTAGTATTTTCCACATTGATCTCACAGTCCTCAATGTCCATAAACCAGGAAGAGTGGGTGCAACAGAAACACAAATTGAATTTTGTCTTTTAAGTGACAGGAACTGGGTCACTATTGATAGAAAGCATCTTATTTTCATTTTAGCAGGTAAAATGTGAGTGTACATTGGCACAAGAAAAAGGAAACTTCTGGTATTCATATTGGGTAACACGTTTTCCTCGACTTATGAGGCGTTTTATTCGACAAGTAAAAGGACACGGTGGACCAAAGCAGCGTACAACTGAAGCATCCCACACCCATTTGCCACAAGAAAATGATACGGTAAATTGCAGAAACAGTGCTTGAACTGTGCATTTCCGTAATTTAAACATTTTGACGAATTCTGAACAGACCGCTGAACGTTCGTGTGTTACAAAATGCCACAGAACGCGAAATAAATCGGAAAAAAACTCGATAGTTAAAAAATGCGCTTCCCAAGTGGTAACTTTTCACTGACAGAGTAACGTCTCCTTGAAAGAAGCAAAACAATTAAATGGTTACTTTCGAGCGAAAGGACATCAGAGGTTTTCGATATTGTCACAATGTGACATAATCGCCCACAGTCAGTGCACCAGAGGTTCGGCGTGATTAGGAAACTCGTTAGAATCGTCTGAAGAAGGGTTTCGGCCCGAAACGTCGCCTATTTCCTTCGCTCCATAGATGCTGCTGCACCCGCTGAGTTTCTCCAGCATTTTTCTGTACCTACGATGTCAATTGACCCAGTCACGGAGAAAGAGACCACTTGCTGGATAACTAGACAACGTCTCTGGAGAATATGAATAGGTGACGTTTCGGATCAGAACCTTTCTTCAGTCTCTTCACAGAACTATCACAAGAGGCGGTTTCACACTTGGGTAATGTGGGGTTGACAACATCTAAATGATGGACGATGTCATCCTCGGACGCGATGATGCTGGCTTGCCTCACCTGTTTCCCAACTGCGCACAATTCCCTGTGGAATGTGTCCTCTCTGATATCCTTTAGGCAAGAGAAGCACACTAGCTTTTCCATTCGCTTCAAGTGGATGTTGTCTGTCTTGAAGAACAGGTAGACATATGGGTTGACTGCTCTGTTGAAAACCATGAGGATCCCGAGGACTGCGATCATTTCGGCGTCTGCCTCGGTCATTGCCCCAAAGGCAACTGTCATCTCGATGATAAAATAAGGCAATCCGCAAACTATAAAGAGTATAATAATTACTAGGGTCATCTTCAGCGTCCTTATTTTGATCCTTGGAATTGAACCTTTGAAAGCCACGATTGGAATTGACCGATTGTGCAGCTTTCGGTCACCATTTCTACTTGGCCTGCAATCTTTGATTAGCGACGCTCTCCTCCAAATGGTCCTTAGGATTCTTGTGAACGCCACACACATGATGCAAAACGGAGCTACAAAGACGGTAGTAACTCCATATATCACATACATCTGGAAATGCCATCTGGGGATCTGGTCAAAGGCAGCAAGGCACTTCTTGCTTTCTCCCTGTATTATCTCTTTGAAGACGAAGGCTTGAGGAAATGCGAGCATTACAGCACAAATCCATGACACGAGGGTTAAGACCTTGGTGGGAAACGGAGAATCCACTGGTTTGACTAGGACGTGGTGCATTTCCAAGGCGATAATCGCTACAATGTTGGAAGAACCAATCAGTCCAAAGGCCTGAAAAACTCTGAACAGTTTGCAGGTAAGATCACCAGTCAGCCACTCGCCTTCCAACATCTCCCCAAAGATCTGAGAAACCAAGCTCATGATACACACATAGAAGTCCGCAGCAGCCAGGTTTATGACGAGAAAATCATTTTTCCGCCTCTTGCTTTTGCTGCAGCAGATTTTGTGCAGAACTGCTAGGTTGCCAATGAAAGACAGAGTGAAAGTGACAGCCATGGAGATAATCCTGATGTGTCTGTTGTAGGACGGTAGTTCATATACTTCGCTTATATTACCAAACACCTTCGTAGTCCACATTAGTGGAGAGAATAAGTTTGCTCGAACGGCGTTGTCCAAAGCTATCGTCATATCCATTGCACCTACTCGGATAGTAAGTCGGTGTGAAACAGCTACACTGACAGGGCGCTGAAACGAAAGATTCAGCTTGGAAATCCCATCTGTGTGTTATGCCAGCGACATCTGACAACGCAAAGAGTTGTAGTGGGTAGTGGCTCAAGTTGGCGGGAGATCATCTCTGACGTGTTGGAGGCGTGACTTTCTTTGCGAGTCATTTCACTGTAAAATTAATGCATATTCTTATCACAGACCCCATTGAAAAACAACGCCTTTGCCGCCTCGAGTAACGCGGAGGCTGTATAAATAGATCGGTTACACATGCAGCTGCTTTTTTCTTTAATTAAAGATTAAATTTCTTTTGATGTCAGCAAAAGTGGGCCCTTGCAGAATAGGCCACTGCTCCAGAAATGTTCAGCTTTCTAATATATGTTAAAACAATCACATTTTGCGAAAAGGCCATTATTTGAATCAAAGTAATCCTAATTAAATATCTGAAGAGGTATATCCAGGAGACCATAGTTAAAATCTTGTAAGGAGTGAAAACTGCATCTTTAAAGCAAATATATATTCCTGGTAATTTTGGAGTAAAATTAAAAAGTGTTGCTTTTTTACTGGTATATTGGATAGGTTCAAAATACAGACAGATTCAATCCTGTAGATCCTACATTTTGTATTATATTAGATTTAATAAAATCATGTAAGACACAAAAAGCTGGAGTAACTCAGCGGGACAGGCAGCATCTCTGGGGAGAAGGAATGGGTGACTTTTCAGGTTGAGATCCTGAAGAAGGGACTAGACCCGAAACGTCACCCATTCCTTCCCTCCAGAGATGCTGCCTGGCCCGCTGAGTTACTCCAGAGCGTTCTGTGTCTATCTTCAGTTTAAACCAGCATCTGCAGTTCCTTCCTATACATAATAAGATCATGTTGTACATTTAATTCCACTGTAGCCAATGTTAAAGTTTTTTTAGTGGATTTGGTAAATGCCAAATTGCATTACGACAATTAAAACATCACCTGATTTGGGACTAAGACTGCGATATGTGGAGAAAGCATTTGTTTTTGATAGAAATGTGTTAACATTATAGTTCATAGTTCATGATTTGCTAATTTAGGTACACCGTTTAAATTTAATCATAAAAGTCTTTAGCAGAAGTTCTAACGAAATGTGAGCAGAAATATTTTAGCCTGCTTACTTTGCCTAGATATATTATCCTGCATGACAAATTTCTGCCTTGTCACCATATCTAGTTTCTCCCAGTTATGTCCCAATTATCAGCACTGGAAGGAGGAATTCATTTCAATATTAATCTTGAGTTCATACATTTTGAACACAAAGTAGCCGAGTGAAAATGATGAAAAAGAAGCACAGAGCCTCCCTAACTATGTACATGCATGTCACCCATCCAATAACTACCGTCTCGATGTGAGCAGAGTTTATGGGTTTCACATTGGTCTCATAGACCATCTCAGAGCCAGAGGGGAAACAGGTTATCATTGATTCAGAGTTATCAGCAATGAAGAAGAATACTTACAATTGACATTTGGCAGGTGCATAGATTGGAATACTTTAGAGGGATGTGGGCCAAATGCAGGCACGTGCGACTAGTTTAGATGGGGCATTTTGGTCATCCTAGATTAATTGGGCCGAAGGGTCTGTTTTCCATGTTTTCCAAGACTCTTTGACTGAGAACACTTAAGATAACATGACTATTAGATTACATATTACTTATTTACCCCAAATGAGCTTTCTAAATTCCCTGACTATATTTAAACCAAATGCATGTTCAATCTCATCTGTACTTCATTCCCACATCTCTTTTCAAATTTGACAGAGCTATAATTTCTGTACTTATTTTAAACTTGACTTTTCAACCTCGAATTTATAAATTACATTCAAACTCTGCAATTATTTATATTGAATGGAACCTGCATGGTGTCATAAATGATTGCTGGTACATGGCCCCTAACTGATTGCCCAACTGTGTGTTGATTGGTGAGTCAATTTATTCCACTGCATATGGAAACTTTGAGCCAGTTATCATTTATTGTGGTTGCAGAGAGCATACACTAATGAGTAGAATGCTTGTTACTTTGCCTCGGATGAATAATTCATGTTGTGAAAGATTGACGAAAGTTAAAATGAAGGTAAAAAGCTAATTAAAAAAGCACTTGATCTCTTATGTGAGTGAAGCAAAAGCAGCAGGAAATGTTGGCTCCAGCCGTTTCTCCTGTCAATATCTAAGGCCAGACATTAATTTTCTCAGCTGCACCAATAATGCAAAGTAAATCCATATTAATGATTATTTTAAAATAACCCTCGGTTGGAGAGGTTGATTGATGTGTTTAAAAGAACCCTTTAAAGCTTTTATTGAAATAAATTAGAACTCTGATTTAGTTGAAAAGCACATTTCCAAGACGATTATTACTTTTTCATCAAATAATGGTCACCAAGAACCCTCAGAGTGCAAAAGCAAACCATAATCTCCACTCTGTGCATAAAATCTGGAAAGCTGTTCTGATAACTGGTGAATCGGACTTACACTGGTTCCACAATTAGTTCCTTTATTCAGGTCACTTTTATTTTGGCGTTCTCTTTTGTTTTCTTTCAATTTCTTTGTACCATTTTCTTTATCATATTTGCTTTTATTATTTTTGCTTAGCCTTATATTACTTGGTATTGCTAAAGTTATTTTCTACGTTACTTTTTAAATAGGACAGAGGAACTTCACAATATAAAGCCATCTAATAATGCAGTACTATTTATAACTCTGCAATTTCATGAGGTACAGTGAGCAAAATATATTATTATGATCGCTCACTGGCTGTATTCATGGTGTGATTGCCAAAATATTCTTTGGCTATTGTTATCCAACTGTTTTTGTTTTTCCCATTGTTCCAGAAACATAGTGATTTATTGTTCACTCTTTTTGTCAGTCTCCAGCATTCATCTTCTCTCCATTATAGCACATACAACTTTTCAACTGATTTTTATTTGTTAATTCAAAAATGGCATTTCAATACCAAATGCATTGCATTATAACTTGTCAAAATAATGATGGAAAAGTTGGCCATTACCATAATGTATCTGCAAATACTAGAGCAACATATGACGAAGAGAGAGTGCAAGATTGAACACATACTTGTTACTGTACAAGATGTACTGCTTTGCCGTTGATCTTATTAAATTAACATAAACTCACAACTGAAATGGATTAAATGATGGATGGGAATTGTAATGTTATGAAAAATGTTATACATTTTGCCCATTTCATCCATTTCTTTAATACTATGATAATTTTAATCACTTAGTAACATTTTGCCCATTTTATCAATTTCTTTAATGCTATGATAATTTTAATCACTTAGTAACAGAAACTGAAACAACAGTTATATTTATATGGTCCAATTTCTCAATTATTGGTATAATTTTTCATTTTCTGCCTTTTCCCTTCATCTTTCTTCATCTTTCTCCTAATCCATATTTCCCCCCTTCTGTATCTGATTTGAGATTGTATTCCATATTCAGCTTCAGATTTACTGCCCTGTCTAGGAACCTGGTAATTTTAGTCTTCCATCAGATTGATTAAGCAGATATGCATATTCCCACTTGTTCATTCAGTTGCTGATGCTTGCTTATCCCACTGCAAAATTATTGGCTCATACTTTCAGCAACCTGACGCACAAAACAATTTTGCAGCAGAAAAGCCGAAAGCAAGGCAGATGTAATTTCTCCCCCTGCTACAACAAATTTAAAAATAGTACTGTATTGTCAAAATCTTTCCTTCTGTTTCTGCCAAATCCCAACAACAGAAGGCGCTAGAGTAACGCTGAACACTGGGTTTTGCAGTGAAGTTAATCTCAGCACCGCCCAGTGGTAATAATTAGGTACTACAGGAACTTGGATTCTTCTCTGCAAAGGTAGAAATAGTTAAGGGCCAGCCTCACTTACGCGACTTTTTCGGCGACTGCCGGCACCCGTCATAGGTCGTTACAGGTCGCCGAAAATGTTCAACATGTTGAAAATCCAGCGGCGACCAGAACAAGGCGACTACTCATGACCATACAGGCTTCACCCCGTGACATGTCACCAGGGTGTCGCCTGCATGGTCATGAGTCGTCTCCTCAGTCACCCAAAGAGTCGTAGCATCTTTCTGGTTGCCGCTGAATTTTCAACATGTTGAAATTTTTTGCCGATCTGCAACGACCTATGACGGGTGCCGGCAGTCGCCGGAAAAGTTGCGCAAATGGGACAGGCCGTTAATGACATCCAAAAAAAGACCAATTTAGAAAGTAAGCAAGTCCACTAACAATGTGCCTGCTACTGAATTGGAAATGGAGCTGAATGGGCTGACAGAATGGCATTTGACAATGTTAATCTGCCCAGAAAATAGTTTATTTTAGAAGTGAAGGAAACAACACTTTTGATTGAAAATACAGCAACTACTCCCAATAAAAGCATAGTACTTTCTCCAGAAAATCCCAGTGTGGAGGAAAGTTCATGCAAATTAAGTACATAAAGTCAACATCATAATTTTACAGCAGAGCAAGTCAACTGGCTGGAAATTTACATATTTAAATTTAGAAAATCAAAATTGTTAATCAAATGGACCTAGTGCAATGAATGAAACATGTCTGTGGGCCTTGTGGGTAATAATTCCAAGGAAAATTAGATTATTTTGTTCTTTCACTTTTTCTAATAATTCAAGGAAAGCAAATTATTTAATTTCTATGTGATAACGTCTTCATCTCGCAAAGGTCTCGATTTGCTTCTTTTCAGAACACCAATTTATTTCTGAAAAAGGTTAAGACAGGCAGAGACACACTGCATGCAAGAGAAAGCAAAAAACTAAACTTAGCACATCAGATGCTTTCCTACTAAAGACATTCTTGCCAGAGGGAGTACAGAGAAGGTTCACCAGACTGATTCCTGGGATGGCAGGACTTTCATATGAAGAAAGACTGGATAGACTCGGCTTGTACTCGCTAGAATTTAGAAGATTGAGGGGGGGGATCTTATAGAAACTTACAAAATTCTTAAGGGGTTGGACAGGCTAGATGCAGGAAGATTGTTCCCGATGTTGGGGAAGTCCAGTACAAGGGGTCACAGTTTAAGGATAAGGGGGAAGTCTTTTAGGACCGAGATGAGAAAAACATTTTTCACACAGAGTGTGGTGAATCTGTGGAATTCTCTGCCACAGAAGGTATTTGAGGCCAGTTCATTGGCTATATTTAAGAGGGAGCTAGATGTGGCCCTTGTGGCAAAAGGGATCAGGGGGTATGGAGAGAAGGCAGGTACAGTGTACTGAGTTGGATGATCAGCCATGATCATATTGAATGGCGGTGCAGGCTCGAAGGGCCGAATGGCCTACTCCTGCACCTATTTTCTATGTCTATGTTTCTATACAAGATAATTAAGGTCTCTAATGATGTTAATTACACCCGAGCAAGCTTGAAAGCTGTAAACATCTGTCATTGTGTGCAGTTTTGTTGACACCGATTTTTGCGACATTTTTTTAATGTTTTGCAAGCAGTGCAATTAACTATTAAATTATTGTCATTTAGTAAATTTATTTTTTATAAAGTTATTAGATGTCCAAAAGTAGAGATTTATCAAAGCTGGATATTACTTCTGACTTCGACTGTTAGAAACTGTCAGCAAGAATTACTACCAGATAAATAAAGCCTGACTCGTCTTACTCCTCCTTCTCCGCTTGGGAACTGATGTCCATTAATGGCATGATGACTATTGTCCTCTATGACCAGCTAATTCAGCGCAGGTTATGGATTGAGTATGGGAGCTTTGTCTTATGATTAACTCAGTTCCACATTGATCACAATGGCAAAATGTTACTTTTGCTATCAATCTGAGAAATGTTAGTGCAATGGATACTGGTTTCATTGAAAAGTCTGAAGAAGGGTTTCGGCCCGAAACGTCGCCTATTTCCTTCGCTCCATAGATGCTGCTGCACCCGCTGAGTTTCCCCAGCAATTTTGTGTACCATCATTGAAAAGATAGTCTGGTATGTGCACGTTGAATGGATAAAGACTTTTTGGGTGTTCTTTTAAACAAAACTGGTATAAAATATTGTCTCAGCCATGTTTACTTCTTTCATTGCCAGTAAGGAAAAGGGAAACAATTAGATCTTAAAATGCAGCCCTGCAAACTATGTTACACTTGAAACTTTTGTCGTGGTTGCTTTTGGTTATCTGTAGTCCTTTTAGTTAGTACAGAAAAGCAATTTTAAACAGGTCCAGTGTGCACATTGTGTTGCTTTCTGATCTTCATCCTGATCATAATGTTGTATAATACCTAAGAACTAAATTGCTTGTTTCCAATGGAAATTCATTTTTTTGTCATGTGATGCTTTGAAAAATCATATTGCTTGCTGGTGCTGCCATCTTTCCTCTGTTGAGTCGGTGAAACTGAGGCAAATTCCTTCAAAAATCCCACTGCCATTTTGCTGTAAGTTGCCTGTGTGGAGTTGAGAAAAAATACTTATTCAATGGATCATATTAATACAAAGGGAGAATATGTTGTAAATGAAATAGTATAATTCTTACCTACCATGCAAATTATGATTGCATAAACTAAGTTAGTTATGACCGTCCTTGCAGGTAAGTAGTTTACATTCAGCAGATGCTTGTGTCCCATCTTTTAAAAAAAAGAAAGAGCAATAAATATTAATTCCTTAAATATTAAAACCTTTTCACCATAAAGGTTCATCTTGTAAATGAAGACATGTCAATGTGCACAAGATGTATTCTTCCAACGTCCTGCTCTGGATCATTGCTGAAATAAACATTCCAACATATAAATCACACATATATATTAATTGAGTTGAAACAGATACTTATTTTTAACTATTTGCAAAAATGAATACAACTTAAGCTTTAAATTCTCACCATTACTCAAGGACAATATAGGAGTTCATTCTTCTAATTTCTCCATACCCTTCCAAATGTTTCTAATCTTTGCAAGCCCCTTAGAATGATTGCTATGATGCATATAGAATGTAAGTTTATCTGATGACAAATAGAAATCTGGACGGTAAATCCTGTGCATGGAATGTTGACATTATATTTACATAAGTAAATTGTATCTAGATCCCACCAAATTGCTACTTCTAACCAGCACTACTGTATTTTATACCTCACTGGCCATACTAGAGTCCAATTCTACACCAGCCTCCATATCTAACTCGGCATTCTCCCACATTTCCACCAGCCTCAATGAGATCTGACTACCAGTCACATATACCCATTCCCACCCCTTTCTGTGTAGGAAGGAACTGCTGATGCTGTAGGGGCATCTATTTTCTATTTCTATTTTCTACATAAATATCCATCTGTCTGTATTACATTGAAGCCCCTATCTTTGTCAGAGCCCAAAGTGTTAAGCAACAATAAGCAAACTTGAATATATTGTGCTTGATCCCTTCATCCAAATCATTAATTAAGATTGTGAACATTTGGGGTTCCAGCACCATTCCCTGCAGAACCCAATATTGTGCTTTGTGCAATTTGTGCTTTGTGCAAAATTTCTTGCTTTGTTTTTCTCTTTCCTGAATCCTTTCAAAGGTGTCCATTCACTTTGCTGGTTTAACAGTGCTGGCAAACTCACTTGCTAGGATATTGATCCTATTTCCGCTGCGGCATAACCAATCTGATTTGGGCAGATCTCGCTTTCCCCAGAAATGGTCCCAATACTGCAAAAATCCTACACTGCATCTCTCCAGCTTTCTATATAACCATATAACAATTACAGCACAGAAACAGGCCATCTCGGCCCTTCTAGTCCGTGCCGAACACTTATTCTCCCTTAGTCCCATCTACCTGCACTCAGACCATAACCCTCCATTCCTTTCCCGTCCATATACCTATCTTTCTCTCATATCCTTGTCGCCACTTAGCACTGGAGTAATCCTGCAAATTCTACCTTTATGATCTTGCCTTTTAACCTCTTTCCTTGCTCCCTAAAATCTGTTAATTGGACCCTTTAAAAATAACCTTTCCTTCACTTTCAGATGCACCCTCTCAAACAGCAATCTGCCTACCAAAAAAGTCTACAAGAATGCAAATTTCTTACCGGAAGGCATGTTTCGACTTGTGCTTGGGCTATCATCGGCTGATGGAAGCTGAGGTGCAGGTTCACCATTTTCGGAAGTTGTTGGGTCCGTAGAAGTTGAGGTGTTGATCTGCTGAATTTGAAGATATTGGTCATTCCATTAGCAAGCTCCTCATCATTGTGCATTCTCATGACTTTAGACATTACGTTTCTTGATCTTTTTAATACTGGTTCTCTTTTCTGTGATGAAATAAGATCAGACAGTGCATTTGTGCATAAAAATCTGTCACTGTACTAACCACGTCAGCAGATTACTGCAGGCATTCAAGCCTGATTTCTTTCAGGACTGCAATGGATGTGAATATTTACAGTGATGTTTGCACTACTGTGTAAATATATGCAATACTTTGTGAACACTCTGATATATTGCTGTGACTACACAGTTCAAAGAAACCTTTATCTTTAAATGCCATTTTATTTTAGAAAAGTTTCTGAAAGCATAAACTTTCAAATCAATAGAATACAAGTTTAAGTTGCAAAAGTTCAAATCCATTTTCTGCAATGCATAAACATAATACAATACAAAGCTTTTTCCAAACATAATTTAACTATAAAAATTGAGATTTTAATTCAGTAACTATCCCATAGGTATCGTCAGTTTAGAATCTCTGACAATAATCAACGGTTAGAGAATTGCTTGTGTTTGTATTAATGAATGGAAACTGCTTTCTTGAGTACATCTCGATCTCCAATCTATTCTACTCCTTCAACCCTGAGCACTGTGGCATATTCATAAAATCAGAACATAGATATAGAAACATAGAAAATAGGTGCAGGAGGAGGCCATTTGGCCCTTCGAGCCAGCACCGAAATTCATTGTGATCATGGCTGATCGTCACCTATCAATAACCCGTGCCTGCCTTCTCCCCATATCCCTTGACTCCACTAGCCCCTAGAGCTCTATCTAACTCTCTCTTAAATCCATCCAGTGACTTGGCCTCCACTGCCCTCTGTGGCAGGGAATTCCATAAATTCACAACTCTCTGGGTGAAAAAGTTTTTTTCTCACCTCAGTCTGATTTCAGCTCAGCTGATTTAAAGTGAATCTTATGCATTATTTCTAAAATCAAGAACAAATTTTAAATCTATCCATCAAACTCAAATGCCATATTTCCGTGGGCGATTAATCGCCGTTCAAGCACTGAAAAATAGCTGTGAACCAGTTGTGCCTAGTTTTTGAGATATCTATCCTTGGATCCCTTGTAATGACAGTTGGCAGAGAAATACTGTACACAAGAGTATTCTTAACTCCTGATTTTATTTTCCATTAAAATTATCACCGTTCGAACTATTAGAATCCAGGCATGGATTAGTTTATAATACCCCCTAATCTGGTTCGTGTAGACAATATCTAACAGGGTCAGATCTTAAGATCAGTCAGGTTCAAGGTCACATTTGGCCACAGATTGAAAAATGAAGGCTCATACATTTTTGTGGATGATAAATGGCTTCACCGGTAATATTGGGTATTTCAATATTCCTCATACTTGCAAGTATGACCTTATTAAAATTGTGAGAGAATTAAAGTAGCTCATAGACTATAGCTCTGCCTTGAATACGGTCATCCCCACCAAGCACACCACCAAACTCCACCAGCTAGGCCTCAGCTTGTCGATATGCGACTGGATCCTGAATTTTCTGACGGAGCGACCGCAGGCAGTGAGACTGGGCCCGCACCTGTCCTCCACTATCATCCTGAGCACTGGCACACCACAGGACTGGATACTGAACCCCATGCTCTACTCCCTCTTCACACACGACTGTGTTCCTGCATTCAACACCAACACCATCGTGAAGTTTGCGGACGACACAACGGTGATCGGGCTGATCACCGACGGTGATGAAACAAATTACAGAGCGGAGTTGCAGATCCTGGCGGACTGGTGCTCAGGTAACAACTTGGCACTAAACACCTCCAAGACCAAGGAGCTGATTATCAACTTCAGGAGGACACATAATGGAGAATACGCCCCAATCTCCATTTACGGGGAAAGTGTGGAGAGAGTGTCCAGCTTTAGGTTTCTGGGCACTCACATCTCAGAGGACCATACATGATCCACCAACACCGCTGCGCTGGTCAAGAAGGCACAGCAACGACTGTTCTTCCTGAGAACATTGAAAAAGACTGGTCTACCCCAACAGCTGCTGACAACCTTCTACCACTGCACCACAGAGAGCATATTAACGTATGGCATCTCTGTGTGGTATCTCAGCTGCACGGAGGCGGAGAGGAGAGCTCTTCAGCACGCCGTCCACAGAACGCAGAAGATAATTGGGACACAGCTACCAGCCTTGGAGAGCATCTAGCACACACGGTGCCTCAGGAAGGCCGTCAGAACAAGGGGTCACAGTTTAAGGATAAAGGGGAAATCTTTTAGGACCGAGATGAGGAAAACCTTTTTCACACAGAGAGTGGTGAATCTCTGGAATTCTCTACCACAGAACGTAGTTGAGGCCAGTTCATTGGCTATATTTAAGAGGGAATTAGATGTGGTCCTTGTGGCTAAAGGAATCAGGGGGTATGGAGAGAAGGCAGGTACAGGATACTGAGTTGGATGATCAGCCATGATCATATTGAATGGCGATGCAGGCTTGAAGGGCCGAATGGCCTACTCCCGCACCTATTTTCTATGTTTCTATGTTTCTATTCCGCCCTTCGAGCCAGCACCACCATTCAATATGATAATCGCTGATCATCCAAAATCAGTACCTGCATCGGCCTCCATTGCCTTCTGTGGCGCAGAATTCCACAGATTCACAACTCTCTGGGTGAAAAAGGTTTTCCTCATCTCAGTCCTAAATGGCCTACCCCTTATTTTTAAACTGTGAACCCTGGTTCTGGACTCCCCCAACATCGGGAACATTTTTCCTGCATCTACCCTGTTCAATCCTCTAAGAATTTTATATGTTTCTATAAGATACCCTCTCATCCTTCTAAATTCCAGCGAATACAAGCCCAGTCGACCCATTCTTTGATCATACGTCAGACCCTCCATTCCGGGAATCAACCTGGTAAATTTACGCTGCACTCCTTCAGTTGCAATAATGTCTTCCCTCAATATAGGAGATCAAAATTGCACACAATACCTCAGGGTGTGGTCTCACCAGGGCCCTTTACAACTGCAGTAGGACCTCCTTGCTCCTAAATTCAAATGCTCTCGCATTGGCTTTCTTCACTGCCTGCTGTACCTGCATGCTTACTTTCATTTAGTGATGTACAAGCACACCCAGGTCTCGTTGCACCTCCCCTCCTCCTAATCTGACACCATTCAGATAATAATCTGCCTTCTTGTTCTTGCTACCAAAGTGGATAACCTTACATTTATCCACATTATACTGCATCTGCCGTGCTGCTGCCCACTCACCCAACCTTTCCAAGTCACCCTGCAGCCTCACAGCACCCTCCTTTCAGCTTCACACTGCCACCCAGCTTTGCATCATCCGCAAATTTAGAGATGTTACATTTAATTCCCTCGTCTAAATCGTTAATAGATGGTAGAAACAGGTAACTGCAGATTTTAGTTACTACACAATATCTGTGCCTGCCTGACCTGGCCTGACCTGCTGAGTTAGGGTCCAGCACTTTGTGTCCGTAATGTTAAATCTATTGACCATGCTATTCTAATGTTCAGACGATACATGCGGGCAAGCAAAAAGTTTTGTTTTTTTTAATTACCGAATAGTGAAAGGCTTGGATAGAGTGGATGTGGAGAGGATGTGTCCACTGGTGGGAGAGTCTAGGACCAGAGGTCATAGCCTCAGAATTAAAGGACCTTGTTTTACGAAGGAGATGAGGAGGAAGTTCTTTAGTCAGAGGGTGGTGAATATGTGGAATTCTTTGCCACCGAAGGCTGTGATTAGTTCAGGTGTCAGGGGTTATGGGGAAAAGGCAGGAGAATGTGGTTAGGAGGGAGATATAGATCAGCCATGATTGAATGGCGGAGTAGACTTAATGGGTCGAATGGCCTAATTATGCTCCTATGACCTTATGACCTTGTGGAAATTGCCATTTTACATATTGTTTTTATTGGTAAAATATGTGGTGACATAGAAGGAGTATTAAGTCTGTGCAGTATAGGATTGAACGGTGATGAATTAATGTCTCAGGTCAGTACTGCCTCTGTAGAGATCATACCTGACTCTAATAAAAAGAAATGCCGCATAGCTCGTTTTCTGTATATCCTCTGTAGGGTGGGAATTTTAAAATACATTGAATTTTCAGCTAAGCAAACACATGGGTAGGTGTAGTGGACCATTTGTCTGATTCTGAAAGCTATTTCTTAAAAATCTTTACTACTACCCTAACCTTGCATCTTGAGTCCCTGGAGACATGTTCCAGCTATAAATTCATTTGGATGTAGTAAGATTGTGAGATTCATACAAAACTTCACATTTGGATATACAGTAATGATTTTCTTCAGAAAATTAGGTATCATTTTGCCTTGATCAGATGAGTGCAGTGGAACATTTTGGAACAGGCTACGATGCAGATTCTTAACAAAGGGCTTGCTAGATAATATCTACTGGCCTGCCCTCAACAATTCCCCAGTCACCAGCGATTAGTATTGAGACCACGTGCCCCACAATGGTTTTATCTTTTAGTTATTTTTCAGTCATTGAGTATTATGCCCAGGGCAGAATAGGCTAGTGTGCTTTTACCAAAAGGGTTTGTATCAACTCTGAAGACAGCCAAAGGCATCGAATCACCAAACCCAGAGACCACAGAAAGCCCACAGCATCTGCTCCTGGGACAGCATTTCTATGTGCCCCCACTGTCCCCAAATATGCACCTTCAAGGCTGATCTTACCAGCAACGTTCAGGCTCACCATAGAAAACTGTACATGATATTGTCAAACTCAATGGTCAGCCATATTCCTAACAGTTATATCTGGATCCCCAATAACCTTGCTGGTAATGTATAGGATACCCTCCATAAGAAAGTACTTTTACACATTCATGTGAACACATAGGTTCACATATTCTTTACGTTACTGTCAGTTATTGATCATTTAAATAACAAAAGTATGTTCTACCTGTGATTGCACCAATGATGTCAGATTTGGAAACTCATCCTTGGCCTCCTCTACAATGCCCAATGCTGCCCGTTGGACGACAGTAGCTGTGAGATAAACCAAAGATCACAGAACGTTTTCTCAAGCAGATTAGAAGAGAAATTTGCATCTGACATTAAAATGTAAACTAGTGCAATTTGAAATAATCATTTATTTTTTAAAATTATTTTATTTTATTAGAAGTAAGTACAATCATATGGCACCAAAGTGCCTAATATATATTTTCATAATACATTTTATGTACAGCTTTTTTTTTTTTGTTATATTAAAGAAAGATTAGAATAAGAAAAATAAATTATAGTAAAGGACGTGAGATATATAGTGTGTGAAGAAAAAGAAAAAAGACGAATGAGTGAAGAAAGTTGAGAAAAAGAAAATAGAAAAAAGAGAATAAAACATTTTTTAAATAAATAAATAAATAAATAAATAAATAGATAGATAAAAAAAAGTAAGGAGATCATTGTTTATAATCTTGACCAACCCTCGTCCAGTCCTGAAACAGTTATTTTTTACAATTGTGTTGCACCATATGATTCCAAAAAGACGACAAATGGAGACCAACTCGTTATGAATTGGTCTGATTTATCCATTAGGAGGAATCGCATTTCTTCAAGATGTGTGGTGTCCAACATACTTGCAATCCACATTTTAAGCGTTGGTATTGATGTATTTTTCCAAAATTTAAGTATTAATTGTTTTGCTATTATTAAACCATAGTTAAAAAATAAATTTTGAGATGTGTTCAATTTATTCCCATCTTCCATTATGCCAAATATAATCATTTCAGTATTAGGTTCCATTCTTATCTTGAATAATTTTGTAAATATTTTGAAAATATCACTCCAAAATCTATAAAGATTTATGCAGGAAACTAAGGAGTGTGTTATAGTTGCATTTAATCATTGATTAAATCAATCAGTTAAATAATCATTTTAACCTTGAATATAGTTTAGATAGATAAATGTGCCAGATTTTAAATATACGATGGACAATAAAAACTTGAATTTTGTAAGGCAACAGAAATTATGGTAAATAAACAATAAACCAAACCGCATAGGAAGAGAAAGGATTAAGTTGATGTGTTTAGTTGGTAAAATGGTCAATGTGTGTTTCTTTGTAAGAGCCCACACAATTTGTCAGAACTAGTATAGGAATGGTTACCCTTTCTAATAACTTTACAGGTGGTGATTAATTTGTTATATATTTAAGGAATTTTCTTCTTAACAAACAAAAACCTTTAATAAAAGACAATGACTTATAATGCCACTAATATGAAGGTTGTTAAATGTTTGAATAAATTAAATCAAGTATTTGTTTGTGGGAAAAAAATAATGGGAATCTTAATTGCATAACTTGGCATATTTTTCCTTTGCTCACATCAATCACTTCAGAATCCCCGCTGCCTCGAGGATATAAAGTGTTGGGTGGCTCAGAACTTCCTCCAACTAAATGAGAGTAAGTCTGAGGTCATCCTTCTCGGCCCCTCGGACTCAATCCAAATGATAGCAGGCAGCCTTGGAAGCCTTACCCCACTGCTCAAACCTCACGTCAAAAACCTTGGCGTGATATTTGACTCAGCACTGAAATTTGACAAACAAGTCAATGCCGTGGTTAAAGCTAGCTTCTTTCAGCTTCGGACGATAGCTAAAATAAACAATTCCTCCACTTTGATGACCTCGAAAAGATCATCCACACATTTATCTCCTCCCGCCTAGATTACTGCAACTCTCTTTACACTGGCATCAGCCAATCTTCCCTGTCCCGCCTGCAACTGGTCCAAAACGCCGCAGCGAGACTCCTGACGGGCACCCGAAAAAGGGACCACATCACCCCGATCCTGGCCTCTCTCCACTGGCTCCCTGTGTGGTTCCGTGTACATTTCAAGACCCTCCTCTATGTCTCCCACCTACATAAAAAGTCTTCTCACCCACCACTCCACCTCCAGGTCCCTCAGATCGGCCGACTTGGGGCTGCTGAATATCCCGCGGTCTAGGCATAAGCTCAGGGGCGACCGCGCCTATGCGGTTGCTGCTCCTAGACTGTGGAACAGCATCCCCCTTCCCATCAGAACTGCCCCCTCCATCGACTCCTTTAAGTCAAGACTAAAAACTTATCTATACTCCCAAGCCTTTCCTGACGTCCACTGAGCGAGGGCTATATGTATATATGTATGTAGCTTGTTTGTGTATACTATTCTTATAACAAATGTAAAACATTTTGGCCAACGAGAGTTGTTTTTTAAATGTGCTATATAAATAAATGTGAGTGAGAATCTATTAAACTAGGAGAGGTTTGAAGCTTTGGATCTTTACCATATATACGGTGACTTCCCAAACACATTTCACATAGATCCTTTAAAAATAATCCTTTAATTCTGTTTATCTGAGCTGGATTTGGAGCAAAAATTTAGAATATAAATGAGAAATCTAACCCCATTCCATCCCTGCCATCAAAGTGAATAAAACTTCATTTTCATTTAACTTACCATGCCCTGAAAACTTAGAGAGAAGCTCACCACATAGCCATCCTATAGGTCTTGTGAACATGCTAGAGTCAATTCCAAAGGGCCTTCCCAGGAGATGAGCACGTTGTCACAGTATAATGATCAGTGGGTGTTTAATAGTTAAGACAAAAAAAAGATTACAATGCAGCCCGAGGGTGCCTTGTGCTTGTGGCTGACCCACTCCTCAAAGCAGCAGTGGGTAATAATATCAGTCCATTGTGATGCAGGAGCAGCTGCTTGAATAGTAACTCAAAATGTTGCATGTTTATGGGTTAAAAAATTGCGTTGGTTTTGTTTGATCTACTCTTTCCTCTGATCTAAAAGGTTGTAAGTTCAGTTCTTGGCTAGGATTTAAATTTCATAATCTAATATAAAAGCAAAGAAGTGGCGCAGTTAATAATTTGGATAAAATGCTAAACTAGGATCTCTGTCTGCTTAGTGAATGCTAAATGTGGTAATGAGATGGATTGAAGATCCTTCACACTTCAGTTCTACCTTTAAAGATATACAGGGATGAGAAAAATGATTGATGTCATGATAATACCATACTGTGATTCAGGAATTACATTAGGAGGAGGACATTTCTGGGAAAATGTGGATGAGGATAATATGCAGAGGATAATATGCAGATGCCCAAGTTTTAATCAGATGGCACAATTCTGCAGGAAATGCTACACCTGTTGCTTTACCTCCCCCCTTGACTCCATTCATGGACCCAAGCAGTCTTTCCAGGTGCGGCAGAGGTTCACCTGCACCTCCTCCAACCTCATGTATTTCATCCGCTGCTCGAGGTGTCAACTGCTCTACATCGGTGAGACCAAGCGTAGGCTTGGCGATCGCTTCGCCCAACACCTCGCTCAGTTCGCAATAACCAACCTGATCTGCCGGTGGCTCAGCACTTCACCTCCCATTCCGAATCCGACCTTTCTGTCCTGGGCCTCCTCCATGGCCAGAGTGAGTCCCACCGTAAATTGGAGGAGCAGCACCTCATATTTTGCTTGGGTAGTTTACACCCCAGCGGTATGAACATTGACTTCTCCAATTTCAGGTAGTCCTTGCTCTCTCCCTCTTTCCCCTCCCCTTCCCAGCTCACCCACAGCCCACTGTCTCTGCCTCTTCTTCCCATCCCCACCACCCCAACATTAGTCTGAAGAAGGGTCTCGTCCCAAAATGTCACCTATTCCATCGCTCCATAGATGCTGCCTCACCAGCTAAATTTCTCCAGCATTTTTATCTACCTTCAATTTTTCCAGCATCTGCAGTTCCTTTTCAAACATAGAAACATAGAAAATAGGTGCAGGAGTAGGCCATTCGGCCCTTCGAGCCTGCACCGCCATTCAATATGATCATGGCTGATCATCCAACTCAGTATCCTGTACCTGCCTTCTCTCCATACCCCCTGATCCCTTTAGCCACAAGGGCCACATCTAACTCCATCTTAAATATAGCCAATGAACTGGCCTCAACTACCTTCTGCGGCAGAGAATTCCAGAGATTCACCACTCTCTGTGTGAAAAAAGCTTTCCTCATCTCGGTCTTACCTCAAAACACTGCTCTAGGATTGAGTGCTTAGTTTAGGTGAGCAATGCAACACTGAAAGAATGCTAATGGGCCTCTCCCACTTTGGCCATTTTTCTGCGGACTCCCGGCAACTGTCAAGTTGCCGGCAGTCGCCTGAAAAACCGGCAACTGGAACGGCGACTGGAACACACACACACAAACACATCGCTTCCTTCACCAGCCCGTTACACAGTCGGTGGACAGGGCAAGCGGGGGGAGCGCTGTCTAAAAAATTCACACAGTGCAAAGCCACGGTGAAACACACACACCGCGATGAACAGGAAGGTTGGCGCTGTAAAAAGACGGCTAAAACACAGTGTACGGTAAGTCCTATAAAAGAGGGGGGAGAAGGAGTGGAGACAACATTTAAGAAGCCAGAGATACACGGCTGTGTAGCTCGGCGGACATTTAACATTGCCGGTCGGTTATCCTTGGTTCTGAAAACTACTGCCAGCTACAACCTACAAGAACCTTCGACCTCCTGGCAACCCATTAGTACCTCCCGGCTACCCACCTACGGCCCGAGAATTCTTGCTACTCTCCATGGCGGCTTCATTCTAGTCGCCGTTAATTTTTCAACATGTTGAAATATTCACGACAACCACACTGAGGCCGCGACTAGTTCCCAGAATGCGGGAACTCCTCAAGACCATGAAGGCGACTCCCCGGCAACCACCCGCGAACATGTGGCAACCATGTGACGACTTCATAGTCTCCTGCAGTCGCCTAAAAAGTCGCCTAAGTGGGACAGGCCCATAACTCTCTTGTTTCAGGTCCTAAACTTTAAATGAAACACAGTAGCGAGATGTAAAATGGCCATTATTGTTTCTATATAGAAAGTCGGGAATTAGACATTTCCCCAGAGAAAGTAATGGTGGGCTATTTTTTTGAATTGCTGCGTGTTCATAGTTATGTGCAAAATTTCAAAATGTTTCCTGCCAGTGGTGACAAGACAGACAGTGATATATATTCAAGCCAGCAAGCTTTGTGAACTCCCATTAGAACAGCACCAAATCTATCTCACACAAAGTGGAAATCTCATAGTAAAAATGACAATTGGAGCTTTGTTAAGTATGATTAACTGGAGTTCTCATACCCATAGGTTTTCTCTTCTCTCAAGGAATGGATTAGGACAGAAAGATATGATCAGAAAACCTTTGATTATTGTGGTTAGTGTTAGATTAAAGGATCACCGAATTCTTTCCTGGGAAGTGGAATTTGTCCCATTAGGAGAGGTTGAGTACACCGGGCCTATCATCTCCAGAATTCAGAAGAATGACAGACCATCTCATTGTGACATAGACATTTTTTAAGGGGCTTCACAGAGTAGCTCCAGGGATGTTGACTTTTTCAATGGTAGGCTACCCAGAACCAGAGTTAACAGACTCAAAATAAAGTGTAAGTATTCAGAACAGGGCTGAGAGGAAATATCTTCACCCAAAGACAAATGAATCTTTGGAATTCTCCACCCAAGAGGCTTGTGAAGGCTCAAGTCACTAAATATATTCAGAGAGGTCGAGAGATTTTTGAATATAAAGGAATTGATATAGGAAAATGACAAATAAGTTAAATGTTCGGCTGTAAATGACAGAGTAGGTATGAGGAGCCAAATATCTACTGCCACTTCTGATTCTTACCATATCACACCGGGAGTGGGAAAATACATATTGCCAGTGTATGAATATTTCGAAGATAACACAAAATGCTGAAGCAACTCAGCATCTCTCAAGAAAAGGAACAGGTGACGTTTTGAGTCAAGACCCTTCTTCAGACTGAGAGTCCCACAAGAGAAAGGGAGTTGCAGAACTCCCATTAGAATGAGGAGAACTTCTTCAAAGTTGGCATACCTTGAGGAGATTTCACAATGGAGCAGACCAAATGTGCAGAAAGGAACTGCAGATGCTGGTTTACACCGAAGGTAGACACACAATGCTGGAGTAACTCAGCGGGTCAGGCAGCATCGTAAATTGTTTCTGTACTCTTTTCAGCTTCAGACATCCTTGGGTGATCGGGTGCCCAAAACTGAACGCAATAATCAAAATGTGGCCTCACCACATTCTTGACCACTCTATCCACCTGGGGATTATTTGTTCACTTTATTGTGCATCAATTTCTCTAACATTCCCTCATTCCTGGTAAAGAGATGCTCCATATTATCATAATACATGTTCCAACATTCCCTATCTCTGTATCCTTCTTTTCAGTTTATTATTGACATAAAGTGTTCATTCAGGACATTACTCACATCCTGTGGTTCCACACAAACACTTCTCTTTCGGTTTTAAAAGAGACCAACTTTCCCCCCCACTTGATTCTAATCAAAGGTTTTAAAATTCCCTTTAAATCTTTGGCCAGGAAAATGTAATGTGCCTTTTTATACTCTTAACTGTGTTTGTAACATCTCTTCTTGTAAAGACCCCAGCTATTTACAATATATATTAATGATCTGGATGAGGGAATTGAAGGCAATATCTCCGGGTGACACTAAGCTGGGGGGCAGTGTTAGCTGTGAGGAGGATGCTAGGAGACTGCAAGATGACTTGGATAGGCTGGGTGAGTGGGCAAATGTTTGGCTGATGCAGTATAATGTGGATAAATGTGAGGTTATCCATTTTGGTGGCAAAAACAGGAAAGCAGACTATTATCTAAATGGTGGCCGACTAGGAAAAGGGGAGATGCAACGAGACCTGGGTGTCATGGTACACCAGTCATTGAAAGTAGGCATGCAGGTGCAGCAGGCAGTGAAGAAAGCGAATGGTATGTTAGCTTTCATAGCAAAAGGATTTGAGTATAGGAGCAGGAAGGTTCTACTGCAGTTGTACAGGGTCTTGGTGAGACCACACCTGGAGTATTGCGTACTGTTTTGGTCTCCAAATCTGAAAAACGACATTATTGCCATAGAGGGAGTGCAGAGAAGGTTCACCAGACTGATTCCTGGGATGTCAGGACTGTCTTATGAAGAAAGACTGGATAGACTTGGTTTATACTCTCTAGAATTTAGGAGATTGAGAGGGGATCTTATAGAAACTTACAAAATTCTTAAGGGGTTGGACAGGCTAGATGCAGGAAGATTGCTCCCGATGTTGGGGAAGTCCAGGACAAGGGGTCACAGCTTAAGGATAAGGGGGAAATCCTTTAAAACCGAGATGAGAAGAACTTTTTTCACACAGAGAGTGGTGAATCTCTGGAACTCTCTGCCACAGAGGGTAGTCGAGGCCAGTTCATTGGCTATATTTAAGAGGGAGTTAGATGTGGCCCTTCTGGCTAAGGGGATCAGAGGGTATGGAGAGAAGGCAGGTACGGGATACTGAGTTGGATGATCGGCCATGATCATATTGAATGGCGGTGCAGGCTCGAAGGGCCGAATGGCCTACTCCTGCACCTAATTTCTATGTTTCTATGTTTCTATCCCTGGAGAAAAGGAATAGGTGATGTTTCGGGTCGAGACCCTTCTTCAGACTGAAAGGGTTTTTTTGTTAAACCAATTAAGATATTTGGATTAACCTCTTTAAACTGAAATGTGCTGTATCCCATACCTACACCTCCCCTATAGTTTTCATGCTGGAAAGCCTCGAATGAGGATGAATTACTATATTTGGAGTCAGAGAGTCACAGAATGATACAGTGTGGAAACAGGCCCCTCAGCCCAACTTGCCCACACTGGCCAACATGTCCCAGCTACACTCGTCCCACTTGCCTGTGTTTGGTCCATATCCCTACAAACCTGTCCTATCCATGTATCTGTCTAACTGCTTCTTAAATGTTTGGATAGTCCCAGCCTCAACTACCTCCTCTGGCAGCTTGTTCCATACACCCATCATCTCTTGTGTGAAAAAGATACCCCTCAGATTCCTATTAAATCTTTTACCTTAATTTAATGTAAAAAGAATCTTAAGAAAGAAATTAGAAAAGCTAAAAGAAGATATGAGGTTGCTTTGGCAAGTAAGGTAAAAGTAAATCTGAAGGGTTTCTACCGCTATATTAATAGCAAAAGGATAACGAGGGATAAAATTGGTCCATTAGAGAGTCAGAGTGGCCAACTATCTGCAGAGCCAAAAGAGATGGGGGAGATATTGAACAGTTTCTTTTCTTCGGTATTCACCAAGGAGAAGGATATTGAATTATGTGAGGTAAGGGAAACAAGTAGAGTAGCTATGGAAACTATGAGGATCAAAGAAGAGGAAGTACTGACACTTTTGAGAAATATAAAAGTGGATAAGTCTCCAGGTCCGGACAGGATATTCCCTAGGACATTGAGGGAAGTTAGTGTAGAAATAGCAGGGGCTATGGCAGAAGTATTTCAAATGTCATTAGAAACGGGAATAGTGCCGGAGGATTGGCGTACTGCGCATGTTGTTCCATTGTTTAAAAAGGGGTCTAAGAGTAAACCTAGCAATTATAGACCTGTTAGTTTGACGTCAGTGGTGGGCAAATTAATGGAAAGAATACTTAGAGATAATATATATAAGCATCTGGATAAACAGGGTCTGATTAGGAACAGTTAACATGGATTTGTGCCTGGAAGGTCATGTTTAACTAATCTTCTTGAATTTTTTGAAGATGTTACTCGGGAAATTGATGAGGGTAAAGCAGTGGATGTTGTGTATATGGACTTCAGTAAGGCCTTTGACAAGGTTCCTCATGGAAGGTTGGTTAAGAAGGTTCAATGGTTGGGTATTAATGGTGGAGTAGCAAGATGGATTCAACAGTGGCTGAAAGGGAGATGCCAGAGAGTAATGGTGGATGGTTGTTTGTCAGGTTGGAGGCCAGTGACGAGTGGGGTGCCACAGGGATCTGTGTTGGGTCCACTGTTGTTTGTCATGTACATCAATGATCTGGACGATGGCGTGGTAAATTGGATTAGTAAGTATGCAGATGATACTAAGATAGTTGGGGTTGCGGATAATGAAGTAGAGTTTCAAAGTCTACAGAGAGATTTATGCCAGTTGGAAGAGTGGGCTGAAAGATGGCAGATGGAGTTTAATGCTGATAAGTGTGAGGTGCTACATCTTGGCAGGACAAAACAAAATAGGACGTACATGGTAAATGGTAGGGAATTGAAGAATGTAGGTGAACAGAGGGATCTGGGAATAACTGTGCACAGTTCCCTGAAAGTGGAATCTCATGTAGATAGGGTGGTAAAGAAAGCTTTTGGTGTGCTGGCCTTTATAAATCAGAGCATTGAGTATAGAAGTTGGGATGTAATGTTAAAATTGTACAAGGCATTGGTGAGGCCAATTCTGGAGTATGGTGTACAATTTTGGTCGCCTAATTATAGGAAGGATGTCAACAAAATAGAGAGAGTACAGAGGAGATTTACTAGAATGTTGCCTGGGTTTCAGCAACTAAGTTACAGAGAAAGGTTGAACAAGTTAGGGCTTTATTCTTTGGAGCGCAGAAGGTTAAGGGGGGACTTGATAGAGGTTTTTAAAATGATGAGAGGGATAGACAGAGTTGACGTGGAAAAGCTTTTCCCACTGAGAGTAGGGAAGATTCAAACAAGGGGACATGACTTGAGAATTAAGGGACTGAAGTTTAGGGGTAACATGAGGGGGAACTTCTTTACTCAGAGAGTGGTAGCTGTGTGGAATGAGCTTCCAGTGAAGGTGGTGGAGGCAGGTTCGTTTTTATCATTTAAAAATAAATTGGATAGTTATATGGATGGGAAAGGAATGGAGGGTTATGGTCTGAGCGCAGGTATATGGGACTAGGGGAGATTATGTGTTCGGCACGGACTAGAAGGGTCGAGATGGCCTGTTTCCGTGCTGTAATTGTTATATGGTTATATGGTTATACCTTATGTCCTCAGGTCCTCGATTCACCTACTCTGGGCAAGAGACTGTGCATCTACCCGATCTATTTCTCTCATGATTTTATATACCTCTATAAGATCACCCCAACGACTGTTCTTCCTGAGGACATTAAAAAAGACTTGTCTGCCCCAACAGCTGCTGACAACGTTCTACCGCTGCACCACAGAGAGCATATTAACGTATGGCATCTCTGTGTGGTATCTCAGCTGCACGGAGGCGGAGAGGAGAGCACTTCAGCGCGTCGTCAACAGAGCGCAGCGGATCATTGGGACAGAGCTACCAGCCTTGGAGGGCATCTACCACACGCGGTGCCTCAGGAAGGCCCTCAGCATCCATAAGGACTCATCACACCCCTGCCACGGTCTGTTTCAACTACTTCCCTCCGGCAGACGTTACAAGGCCTTCTACGCCCGAACCTCCAGACTCAGGAACAGTTTTATCCCAAGAGCTATAGCGGCTCTGAACCGGCCCTAATGAGTGCCCCCCCACCCACCCCCTTTGGACAGTCTCCCTCAGATGGTCACGTCAATCAATTCAGCTTGCTTATTTATGTATTGTATTTATTTACCTTTCTTGTACATCAGTGGAGCTGCACACTAAATCTCGTTGCACTGACGTGCAATGACAATAAAATATATTATTATTATTATATTATTATTATTATTATTATCCTCCTGCACTCCAAGGAATAGAGTCCCAGCCTACTCAACCTCTCCCTATAGCTCAGACCCTCTAATCCTGGCAACATCATCGTAAATCTTCTCTGTAACCTGTCCGGCTTGACAACATCTTTCCTATAACATGATGCCCAGAACTGAACACAATTCTCTAAATGTGGTCTTCCCAACGTCTTATATAACTGCAACCTGACCTCCCAACGTCTATGCTCAATACTCTGACTGACGAAGGCCCATGTGCCAAAAGCCTTTTTGACCACCTTATCTATCTGTGACTTGGCCTTATCTATCTGCGACTTGGCCTTCAAGGAACCATGTTCCTGCACTCCTAGATCCTTCTGCTCTACAACACTCTCCAGTGCCCTACCATTTACTGTAGGTCCTTACCACGTTAGACTTCCCAAAATGCTACACCTCACATTTCTCTGTATTAAATTCCATCAACCATTCCTCAGTCCACCTGGCCAATCGATCAAGCTCCTGATGCAATGTTTCACAACCATCTTCACTATCTGCAAAACCGCCCACTTTTGTATCATCAGCAAACTTGCCAATCTTCACTCTGCATCCATTCAGAATAACAACCCAAAGTGCTTCACTGGTTATTGTTATCTACCGAAATAACCATTTCCAGATGAAGACTGTACCATTAAAATCAATAGCTTTCATTGCAAGGAAAGTGAATGTGCTATAACCATAACCTCCTTTTCATGCTGCCACCTGCTACTATCTTCAATGTGAGAGTTGAGAAACATGCGTCGTTTTAAAGGAGAGCGAGAGTGTAGCCTCTAGCTGTGTGGAAAATGGGCAGTGTCCAAATAGTCATGTTTGGTTCTGTTGAGCATGTAAGAATTTACTGTTTTCATCCAAACTGAACAGTAAGAATCAAAATACCAATCACTGGTGTGCAGAGATAGACAAAATAGAACAATTTGCCTGATGGGGACATGAATACACATATTCCAGATATTTTGTAAATCACAGCAGATATTGAAGTATCATAATTTGAGTAATGCTGTAATGAAACTGGGCAAGTAGTGATCAACATAGGACGTGCAGGATGGTGGGCTAAAAAATGCATTAAAATGCTGGTTGAGATTGAATCTAGTTGGGTATTAAAGAAAGAGATGCTGGGAATGAATCTGTGCATGCTTACCGCAAAGAAGGACAAGACAAATAGAACAAGTGGAAAGGAAAAGCAAAACGAGTTGGCAACTATTAAGAAATGTGCAATCGCTCTAATGGGATTGTACTATAGCTTTTGTACTATAGATTGTACTGGGTTCTTGGGGTGGCAGCTCAGTCCCTCAAGCCTGATGTGCTGGCAGTTCACACGGCTGGTGGGCTGGCAGTTGACTCATGACGATGAATGAAACAAACTACAGAGTGGAGGTGCTCTGACGGACTGGTGCTCATGTAACAACTTGTCCCTAAACACCTCCAAGATCAAGGAGCTGATTATCGACTTCAGGAGGTCACAGTATGGGGAATATGCCCCAATCTCCATCTACGGGGACAGAGTGGAGAGAGTATTCAGCTTTAAGTTTCAAGTTTCTGGGCACTCACATCTCAGAGGACCTCACATGGTCCACCAACACCGCTGCGCTGGTCAAAAAGGCACAGCAACGACTGTTCTTCCTGAGAACATTGAAAAAGACTGGTCTGCCCCAACAGCTGCTGACAACGTTCTACCGCTGCACCACAGAGAGCATACTAACACATGGCATCTCTGTGTGGTATCTCAGCTGCACGGAGGCGGAGAGGAGAGCTCTTCAGCGCGTCGTCCACAGAGCACAGAAGATTATTGGGACACCCCTACCAGCCTTGGAGGGCATCTACCACACACGGTGCCTCAGGAAGGCCGTCAACATCCATAAAGACTCCTCACACCCTTGTAATGGACTGTTCGAACCACTTCCCTCCGGCAGACGTTACATGGCCTTCTACGCCCGCACCTCCAGACTCAGGAACAGCTTCATTCCAAGAGCTATAACGGCTCTGAACCGGCCCTGCTGAGTGCCCCCCACCCCCACAGACTGTCTCCCTCGGATGGTCACGTCGCACAGACACATCTGCACTTTAGTCTGTTTTGACTGTTTTAGTGTTTTAATGTTCTTTTTACAAACCATGTTCTCGGGGTATCTAAACCTAAATTGAATTAGTTGTTTAAGTTATGACATCGGATGGAAGCTGCATACCAAATCTCGTTGCACTTATGTGCAATGACAATAAAAGATATTATTATTATTATTATTATTATTATTATTATTATTATTATTATTATTATCCCCAACAAAATATTCCACCACTGACCCATACTCTCCAACTGCGCAGGTTCCCGTTGTGATGCCAGAGATCCTCGTTGTGACGCGAGTCATGGCAATCCTCCCCCAACTGCGCAGGTGCGGCCGGCTAGTGGGAGCGCGACTGCGACATTTTTAAAGTTCAAAATGGCAATAACGTAAAATATAAGATCAATGTGAACGCATCTCACTCTCCCTCTTCAGTCCGTTATTCCCCTCCTCCATTATCCTCCCTCTCCCCATCCTCCACCAACCCTACTCTGCATCCTCCCCTCACCACCTCCCTCCCCTCCTCCCTCTTCCCCCTCCCCTCCTCCATTACCTCGCCATCCCTCTTCCTGCCCCTATCCTCCTCCATTCCCCCTCATCCCCCAGCACTCCCTCCCCCTCCTCTTCACCCTCCTTCTTTCCCCTCTCCTCCTCCCCTCCCCCAATCCCTCACCTCTCCCTCCATCTTCTTTCCCCTGCCCTCAGTCACTCCCCTCTCCCCTCCCTACCTTCTCCTCTCCTCTATCTCCCTGCTCCCCCACTCCTCACCTCCCCATAACACTCCTCTACTCTCGCTCCTCACCTCCCCCACCACCCTCTATCCCCCACTCCCTACCTCCCCAACTCTCCTTCGTCACCCCCCCACTTCCCCTCCCTCTCCCTCGCTACCCCCTCCTCTCCCTCAATGCACCCCCCTCCCCACTCCCTCCTCATATCCCCCACTATCCCCTCCTTCTCCCCTTCATACCCCCTCCTCTCCCTCTATTCCCCTGCGCCCCCACTCCTCACCTCTCCCCACAATGAAAATCGCGATTATTTAAAAGTGAAATTCTCAATAAAAATCGCGTTTTTTCTTTAAAATAACCTAAACACAATGTTTAATGCAGTTAATGAAAATGGAAGAATTTGATTAATAGGCAATAGACAATAGACAATAAGTGTAGGAGTAGGCATAAGATAAGTAGATCTTAATGAAACATATAAGATTATTAAGGGTTTGGACATGCTAGAGGCTGTGGAATTCTCTGCCTCAGAGGGCGGTGGAGGCCGGTTCCCTGGATCCTTTCAAGAGAGAGCTAGATAGGGCTCTTAAAGATAGCGGATATAGGGAGAAGGCAGGAATGGGGGTACTGATTGTGGATGATCAGCCATGGTCACATTAAATGGCGGTGCTGTCTTGAAGGGCCAAATGGCCTCCTCCCTCACCTATTGTCTATTGTCAACCATAGCCCCCACGGGAGGGCTGGTCCTATAACGCAACCCATTTCACAACGCAATATTGCACCACTCACCCGTTCCAATGCAAGCCGTTCCCCCAACACAATATTCCACCATTCAACCATAGCCCCCAACTGCGCAGAGGTGGAGGCGGAGGCCTACCTTGCCCTGGGTGCCGGAGGATGGGGAGGAAGAGGGCCCCGGGCCCGGAGCAGCAGTGAAAATGGAAGGGAACTTACCCGTGGAGGCATTTTGAAGCGAGGAAAAAAAGATGGAGATCTGAAAGGCTGCGCTGAGGACCCGTGGGGTGTCACAATGAATCTCCAGGTTTACTAAATTCAGATGCAGTGCTGCAAAAGTAGATATGAAATTCCAAAGAGGTAAATCATGCCAGAAAAGTGAAAGAAGTCAAACAGTTCAGCACAAATTGATTGCCATCAAGAAAGAAAAAATGCTATTCTCCAGTCTCGGCCCCAATGAACACACAGTATTGGATAAGATAACGTCAGATTCTAAGACCTCAATATAGCAGCAAATGTATAGATTACGGGACAAAGCCACAACAAAATTATGGAAACAATCATAATCTGTAAAGAAACACTTTTTTCGGGTAAAGTCAAGGAAAACCAACAAAATACTTTATAAAATCTTAAAGAGCAAGAGAAGGTGTAAAAAAACAGAAGGGCAATTTATATTTGGTGCCCAAAAGTCTATCATATTTAATGAATGAATGTTTATTGGCCAAGTATTCACATACAAGGAATTTGCCTTGGTGCTCTGCCCGCGTGACAACATGACGTACAGTGACAGTTACGAATGACACATAAAATATTATTAATAATAAATGATTCATAATTTATTAATAATAAAACATTATTAATTAAACATGTGAATTAAATAAAATACCAGAGCAAAAGGAGGCTACAGATTTTTGGTTATTGAGTCGAGCTACTACTCGTGGAAAAAAGCTGTTTTTATGTCTGGCTGTGGCAGCTTTGACAGTCTGGAGTCGCCAACGAGAGGGAATCGATTAAAAGAGTTTGTGGCCAGGGTGAGAGGGGTCAGAGATGATCTTGCCCGCTCGCTTCCTGGCCCTTGCAGTGTACAGTTCATCAATGGAGGGAAGGTTGCAGCCAATAACTTTCTCAGCTGATCGGACGATTCGCTGCAGCCTACGGATGTCATGCTTGGTGGCTGAGCCAAACCAGACCATGATGGAGAATGTGAGGACAGACTCTACGATGGCCGTATAGAACTGGACCATCATTGCCTGTGGCAGATTGTGCTTCCTCAGCTGCCGCAGGAAGTACATCCACTGTTGTGCCTTTTTGACTGTGGAGTCGATGGTGGCCCCCCACTTAAGGTCCTTGGAGATGATGGTCCCCAGGGACTTAAAAAACTCCACAGATGTGACTGTGGTGTTGTTGATGGTGAGTGGGGTGAGGGGAGGGGGAGCTCTCCTAAAGTCTACAATCAATTCCACTGACTTAAGAGCATTGAGGTCTAGGTTGTTGCTACGGCACCAGGACGCCAGCTGTGTCACTTCCTGTCTGTAGGCAGATTCCTCCCCATCCTGGATCAGTCCAATCAGGGTTGTGTCGTCCGCAAACTTGAGAAGCTTGACAGAGGAGTCAGTGGAGGTGCAGTCATTGGTGTAGAGAGAGTAGAGGAGGGGAGAGAGTACGCAGCCTTGCGGTGCTCCTATACTGAGGGTTTGAGGGTCCGAGATGTGCTTTCTCAGCCTCGCATGCTGCTTACTGTCTGTCAGGAAGCTGGTGATCCACCGACAGAGGGGTTCAGGCACAGTCAACTCGCAAAGTTTGGAGTGGAGCTCAGGCACAATGGTGTTGAATGCAGAACTAATATCAACAAACAAAATCCTCGCAAAGGTCCCCAAGTGCTGCAGGATGAAGTGCAGGCCCAGGTTGACTGTGTCATCCACAGATCTATTGGCCTGATATGCAAACTGCAGAGGGTCCAGCAGGGGGTTTGTGATATTTTTCAGCTTGGCCAGCACAAGCCTTTCAAGGGTCTTCATAACTGCAGAGGTCAGTGCGACAGGGCTGTAATCATTAAGACCAGTAATCCTTGCCTTTTTGGGTACGGGGACAATAGTGGAAAATTTGAAGCAGGCAGAGACAGTACATGTTTGCAGGGGCTGGTTGAAAATGTCTGTGTAGACGGTGCCAGTTGTTTAGCACAAAGCTTGAGAGTAGAGGGGGAAACATTGTCTGGTCCTGGAGATTTCCAGATTTTCTGTCATGAACCACCTCTCCACCTCCTCTATTTGTATTGATGATTATGGAGAAGTGATGTTGTGCAGCACGGAGGGGATGGGTCATTGGGTGTGAAGTGGTGATTGGAGAGGGGTGGGTGGGCCAGTCTTTTTAGACTGGGGCCTTGCTTTAAGTAGGTGTGAAGTGGTGATTGGGGAGGAGTGGGTGTAGAGAGGTCCAGTCTTTGCAGACTGGGGTCAGGCTGTGAGTGGGTGTGAAGTGTTGGTTGATTGGTGAGGAGTGAGTGTAGAAGGGTCCAGTCTTTGCAGACTGGGGTCTGGCTGTGTTGGTTGGGGAGGGGAGGGGGTACCAGGGCTACGTTTCTGTTTGTCAAACCTGCAGTAGAACTCATTCAGGTCGTTGGTCAACTGACGATTGTCCAAAGAGCAGGGGACCTTCTTCTTGTAGCTGGTGATTTCTTGCAAGCCCTTCCAAACTGAAGAAGAGTCACTAGCTGAGAACTTGCTCCTCAACTTCTCAGACTGTCTCTTTTCTCTGAAGAGAGGGACTCCAAACGATGCGGTAATGTTGCAAATCAATCACAATCACGCTCACAATATTACTTTATTAGCCAAGTATGTTTTGCAAATTTCATTTGCCAAGTCAGTCATACAAAAAAAAGCAGAACGCACAAAACGCATTTTAACATAAACATCCATCACAGTGACTCCTCCACATTCCTCACCGTGCTGGAAGGCGAAAAAAAGTTCAATCTCTTCCCTTTGCTCTCCCGCGGTCGGGGGCCTCGAGCCGAGGTGATCAGCTCCTGCATCGGGGGATGTCAGCACCCCCGCGCCAGGGCTGGTCGAACCTTCCGTGACATAAGGTCCCACATAGGAGATTAGTGGGCAAAATTAGGGCACATGGTTAGAGAAGTGGTTGGCAGACAGGAAACAAAGAGCAGGGATTAACGGGTCCCTTTCAGAATGGCAGGCAGTGACTAGTGGGGTACCGCAAGGCTCGGTGCTGGGACCCCAGCTATTTACAATATACATCAATGATTTGGATGAAGGGATTAAAAGTAACATTAGCAAATTTGCAGATGACACAAAGCTGGGTGGCAGTGTGAACTGTGAGGAGGATGCTATGAGAATGCAGGGTGACTTGAACAGGTTGGGGGAGTGGGCGGATGCATGGCAGATGAAGTTTAATGTGGATAAATGTGAGGTTATCCACTTTGGTAGCAAAAACAGGAAGGCAGATTACTATCTAAATGGTGTCAATTTAGAAAAAGGGGAAGTACAATAGGATCTGGGGGTCCTTGTACATCAGTCTATGAAAGTAAGCATGCAGGTACAGCTGGCAGTGAAGAAAGCGTATGGCATGTTGGCCTTTATAACAAGAGGAATCGGATATAGGTACGACAGATGGCACAATGGGCTAAGTGTTCGGCTGGCAACCGGAAGGTAGCTGGTTCGAATCCCGCTTGGAGTGCATACTGTCGTTGTGTCCTTGGGCAAGACACTTCACCCACCTTTGCCTGTGTGTGTGGATGTAATTATGTGAAGCACTTTGGGGTCAATGCAAGTTGACTAAAAATGTGCTATATAAATAAAGAAATTTAAAGAAATAGGAGCAAAGAGGTCCTTCTGCAGTTGTACAGGGCCCTAGTGAGACCACACCTGGAGTATTGTGTGAAGTTCTGGTTCCCTAATTTGAGGAAGAACATTCTTGCTATTGAGGGAGTGCAGCGTGGGTTTACAAGGTTAATTCCCGGGATGGCGGGACTGTCATATGCCGAGAGAATGGAGCAGCTGGGCTTGTACACTCTGGAGTTTAGAAGGATGAGAGGGTATCTCATTGAAACATATAAGATTGTTTAGGGTTTGGACACGCTAGAGGCTGGAAACATTTTCCTGATGTTGGGGGAGTCCAGAACCAGGGGCCACAGTTTAAGAATAAGGAGTAAGTCATTTAGAACGGAGATGAGGAAACACTTTTTCTCACAGAGAGTGGTGAGTCTGTGAAAATCTCTGCCTCAGAGGGCGATGGAGGCGGGTTCTCTGGATGCTTTCAAGAGAGAGCTAGATAAGGCTCTTAAAAATAGCAGAGTCAGGGGATATAGGGAGAAGGCAGGAACGGGGCACTGATTGGGGATGATCAGCCTTGATCGCATTGAATGGCGGTGCTGGCTGGAAGGGCCGAATGGCCTACTCCTGCATCTATTGTCTATTGTCTATTGTAAGACTTCCCCTTCGCAAAGCCATGTTGACTTCGGCCTATTTTATCATGAACTTCTAAGTAATCCATTACCGCATCCTTTATAATGGACTCCAAAACCTTACCAACCAACAAATTCAGACTAACCAGCGTATAGTTCCCACTATTCTGCCTTGCTCCCTTCTTGTGCAACAGGGTAATATTGGCAATTTTCCAGTCATCCTGGATCACTCCTGACTAGTGATTCCTGAAATTTCACTATCAATGCCTCCATGCCCTCTAAAGCCACCTCTTTCAGAACCCTAGGGTACAGTCTATCCAGCCCAGGTGACATCCACCTAGCCTTTTCAGCTTCCCAAGCACCTTCTCCCTGGTGGCATTTTCTGAATTGTTTTCAATTTGTTTACTTATTGTGGCATTTTCAGCATTTATTAGTCACTAGACCAAGTGCAGACCCGTTGGGTCTGTTCCCCCAACTTGCGGTTGTGGGGGGGGAGGCGGCATGCAGCGTCACACACACTAACTATTCCCCCCTCCCCCCCCCCCGCACTCACGATAATTACCCCCATGATATTATATTAATTTTATTAATTTTCTCCTTTTACCCCATAACCACCCTATCTACTGACGCATAGCCCCCAACTTGCAGTCACACCTAGAGAGGGGGGGAGGGGGGGGGCGGGGGTAGAGAGTGAGGGCAGAGAGAGAAGGGGCAGAGACAGAGAGAGAGGGGAGGAGAGAGAGAGGGTGAGAGAGAGGGGGTGCTGTGAGGGGGAGAGGTGGGGAGCAGGGAGGGGGGGTGGAGGGAAGAGGGTAGGGGGTGTGGAGGTGAGGGGGTTTAGGAGAGGGAGGGTGGGGGAGGGGATGGAGTGGAGAGAGAGAGGGAGAGGAGAGGAGAGGGGGTGGGGGGGAGGGGAGAGGGGGGGGAAGAGGAGAGGGGGGGGAGAGGAGAGCGGGGGAAGAGGAGAGGGGGTGGAGAGGAGAGGGGGAAGGGAGAGGGGAGAGGAGGGGGTGGGGAGAGTGGAGAGAGGAGAGGGGGAGAGAGGAGGAGAGGGGGAGGGGGGGGAGGGGGGGAGAGGAGGAGAGGGGGGAGAGGAGGAGAGGGGAGGAGGGGGGGGGGAGAGAGGAGAGAGGGTGGGGGAGAGAGAGGAGAGAGGGTGGGGGGAGAGAGAGAGAACCCAAACCCCCCAAACAACCATTTGCAGGCAGTGCTTTTTTCCTTCAAACTAACCATAACCATATTTTCATTTTCAAACCAAATTAAGGGTACTTACAGCTGTGTAGACATTTGTTCAGTCATTCAGAGCTCAGACCTCCATGTTGCAGAGACTGATTGAGGCACACCACTTACATAGTCTGATTGAGGCACACCACTTCCTGGTTTTATAGTCCCTCCCCCATCCCACCAGCAGGGGCAGCGGAGAGAATGGGGAATTTTGTAAAAACATTAATATCTCTGTCATATTTCATTGACGGGAAAAATCCTCGGCACACATGCGGCGGAGGGGGGCACTGAGCGAGGTGGCCAAAAATGACGGCCGTAGGTGGCGGCGTTCTCTCGGAAATCGCAGCACAGATGGCCAAAACCGGTCAAGAACAGAGTTTTAGTAATATAGATAGAGTGATACAGTGTGGGCGGCTCAACTTGCCCACACTGGCCAACATGTTCCACCTACACTGGTCCCACCTGGCTGCGTTTAGTCCATATCCCTTCAAACCTGTCCTATCCATGTACCTGTCTGTTTCTTAATCGTTGGGATAGTCCCAGCCTCAACTGCCTTCTCTAGCAGCTCGTTTCAAACACCCAGCACCCTTTGTGTGAAAAAGTTACCCCTTTTATTGCATTTTAACTGCATTTCGTTGTCTCTGTACTGTACACTGCACAATGACAATAAAGATTGAATCTGAATCTCAGATTCCTGTTCCCCTTCACCTGTCCTCTGGTCCTTGATTCACCAACTCTGGGCTCTGTACATCTACCCAATTTATTTCTCTCTTGAGGAATAGTGCCCATCTAAAAAGACAAATAAAAATAAAGAAATGAAAGATATCTAAATTTAAATAATGTTGAGTCTTAAGATTGCTGAATCTCTAATAGCCTATCATGTAATCGGCCCTAAATGAAAATATATTTCTAGAATGCATTTGGATAGGCGAATCTAAGATTGAGACCAGTGCTGATGATTAATATAGTGCTGTGAAATATTTTCAGGAAAGTGTGACAATAATGCCAAATAGTATCCCGAGTTGGCTCATTGGTTGATGCAATGAATATTGGTTGACAGATGGTTTTGCCGTTTACAAATACTTTACATTAAAGCTCAGCAGGATCTAATGAGATTTATTCCCCAATGCCATACTCCAAAGAGACAGATTAGACAATCTGTTTATTGAAGCCCTTATTATTTCCTGTGTTGGATTCTGTAGACCAAACAGCAATTTGTTTATACTTTGTGGGGTTTTTTCCTTATCTAGTGTCATGACTTTGTACTGTTGTAATGATATTTCACTTTACATCTCAGTCCTATTGAAATCCCAGTGTGCCTACAACCAGTTCTGTGCCTATCTTCCTAGTATTTGAAACACTTCATGCAGATCAGCCTCAGTCTTTTTATTGTCAAGAGAATGCAACTTTGCACAACACGGCTTTTGATTTTTTTCAAATTTAACTTGTAAACAATATGCCCAGTCACATTACAAATATGTGATTAGGCGTACCGAAAATTGTTAATTTTATGCCCATAAATGATCAATATTCTATATTGTAACTGTTAAATCTCTGCTCCTTGATAGATTTGAACCATTTAATGCGTTTTTGAGATATCATGCTGTTATTTGTCTAATATTATCTCCTCTCTGCAGTTGCTATCCTCCTGTTGTATTATTAACTTTAAGCTGACAGGCAACTTCAGCACCATGGCAGTTCAGCTAATGGAAATACGTCCTATGGAATTCACAAATCACTACCCAAACGTTTGAGAGAAAATATAGAAACATAGATGCATAGGTGCAGGAGTAGGGCATTCGGCCATTCGAGCCAGCAACGCCATTCAATACGATCATGGCTGATGATCCAAAATCAATACCCTGTTCCTGCTTTTCCCCTGATATCCCTTGATTCTGCTAGCCCTAAGAGTGTACTCTTGAAAACATCCAGCGAATTGGCCTCCACTGCCTTCTGTGGCAGAGAATTCCACAGATTCACAACTCTCTGGGTGAAAAAGTCCTAAATAGCCTAACCCTTATTCTTAAACTGTGACCCCTGGTTTTGGACTCCCCCAGCATCGGGAACATTTTACCTGCATCTACCTTGTCCAATCCCTTATGAATATTATATGTTTCTATAAGATGCCCTCTCATCCTTCTAAACTCAATTGAATACAACCCAGTCGACCCATTCTTTCATCATATGTCAGTCCCGCCATCCTGGTGAACCTGTGCTGCACCAGGGCTCGAAATTCACGGTTGCCCGGGTGCCAATGACCACTCAAACTGCCGCCGGGCAACCTAAACGGCGAGTCATTTTGCCCGGCTTGGCAACTTGGTTTATACCGAAGATAAACACACAAAAACTGGAGTAACTCCGCGGGTCCGGCAGCATCTCTGGAGAAAAGGAACGTGACGTTTTGTGTCGGCGACGGTTGTGGGAAAGATGCTAAGTGTGGCGTGACGGAGGGTCGGAGCTAAAGACGGGCAGCAGCGGCGACGGCGACGGCGACGGCGACGGCGACGGCGACGGCGACGGCGACGGCGACGGCGACGGCGACGGCGACGGCGACGGCGACGGCGACGGCGACGGCGACGGCGACGGCGACGGCGACGGCGACGGCGACGGCGACGGCGACGGCGACGGCGACGGCTCCGGCTCCATCTCCTCCTCCCGCACCCCGCCCCGCCCAGCGTGTTAGCGGCAGCTGCTGCCACTCCGCCAACGGCTCTTTCAAAACAGACCCTTGGAGGAGGGAGGTGTCGGTCAGAGGCGGAAGTAGAGTAGGTGTAGGAGGGGGGGGGTGATTGGAGGAGGGAGACGAACCAAAACACTCTCGGCAGACCTGCACCGCAGCCAGGATCGATCCCGGTCTCCGGCGCTGCAATCGCTGGACCATCCCCGTCCCCACCCGAGAGCCTCCACACGCCCGGGGATGGCCAGAGGCGTCGGGAGTCAGACGGGCGCGGCGCCCCCAGGCCCACAGCCAGCGCAAAACCCAGCTCAGCTCTGCCTGTCCCGCCAGGTTAACCAACAGCAATGTCTGGATTGAGACAGGGCTGTAGGCGAGACTGAGCTGCATTTAGCGCTAGATTGAGCTGAAATTACCGTTCACAGAAGCCTCCGAAGCCTCGCGTGTGTGAGTGTGCGCATCCGTGCACGGCCGCCAAGATATTCTGTCCGCGGTCCCCTCCATATTTTGGTTGTGATTTCTGTGCCTGACATGTGTTGTACGAGGAGCGCTGGCCTTCCTTCCCACCTCCTCTGCCCCTTCCTCTCTCTCTCTCTCTCTCTCTCTCATACGCCCCCCTACACTCCCTTTATCCTGAGAGCCCTCCTCTCCATCCCGCACTGATCCCCATTCCTGTCTCTATTCAGTCCTCACTGACATCCCCTGTGCTCCCCACTCCCCCCCCCCCCCCCCCCCCCCCCCCCCCCCCCCCCCACCCCCCCCCCATCTATTCATCTTGCACTGATCTCCCTAGCCACCTCGCATTGATTCTCCTGCCACTCCCCATCAATCCTACACTGGTCCCCCAATTCATCCTGTAATGACCCCCTTCCCATCCATCCTGCACTGCTCACCCCTTCATCCTGCACTGCTCCCCCCATCCATCCTGCACAGATCCCCCCCATTCAACCCCACTGACATCCCCTGCGCTCTCCCCTCATAATTTTACCTACTCCAACCAACACTCACTAATTCCCCTGCCTCAATCCATCCAATCCACACCGATTCATACACCACCCCTCCCCCCCCCCAGCGACCCTATTGTGCTGGAAATGTCTTCAGAGCTAACATTGACTATGTTTGATAACGGAATGCAATCAAATATGTTTTAATTCCCAATGTTATTATTTGTTTTAATCCATAAAGATGGATTAATTAAATTTTGAACACGTGAAACATTAAAACCGCAGTGTTCGATTGTCACTGACACGTTATTACAGAATTCATTTTAATGGCAAATCAATGCTGTTAATATGGAGTATCAGTACTGTAGTTATTTAATGAGCAACATTCACAACTATACATTGGATTTATCCAGGTTTCACTTCTACAGTCAGTCATATACATCACAAATTTGGTCGGGATATTTCAGTTGAAATTTTAACATTAATTCTGAAGTGGGAATGATGGAAAAAGCGTTTATCAACAATTTTTTTTTAAATGGTGCTTACAAACTGGGTATTTTCATTGCCACATACATCTAATCTGAATGTCTGGTAATGTGGCATCTTGACACCTTTAAATATATTACCAAACATTTGCTGCATTTATGTCCTTTGGCCATCTCTTGTTAGTTAATGTAATGTCAGATGGGTATAGTCAGTTTTGTCAGCTATTATCATAAAATGCCTTTAGAAAATTCCTTGCAACCTGTATATTTTGTTGTGGATAAATTATGTGGGAAGCGAGAGTGTTTCTGTACCAATAGCAATAACGACCCATGCTATGGCCATGTCATGATAATGTTCGGTCCTTCACAGAAAACATGCTTGTAGTGTGCATGGTTAAGCATATATGTTATCAAGGTCCAGGATTTATTGACACAGGTTGATCATACGCTGAATAATCCAACCACATTTTTGTTTGGAAGTGGAAAGAAAGAATAAAAATTGCATTCATTGCAATGTGTAAAAAGAGTTGAGATACCGTATTATAATTTTGCTGCATGTCATTGTGGGATATATCATGTCTTGATTGGTGAATATGTTAGTTTGTGACTTTATTTGAAGCAGAAATAATATGTGAATGCATAATTCCGACTGGTAACTGCGCACTTCGTCCGAGCACGCGTCATGCAAGCCGTCTTAAATGACCACCTAAAATGTCATTTGGCAACCTAAAAAGCTGCCAAGGTTGCCCGGCTGGCAACAGGGAAAAAATGTTAAGCGAGAGCCCTGTGCACTCCCACAATAGCAACAGTGTCCTTCCTCAAATTAGAGGACCAAAACTACACATAATACTCCAGGAGTGGTCTCACCAGGGTAATGTACAACTGCAGTAGGACCTCCTTGCTCCTAAACACAAATCCTCTCGCAATGAAGGCCAACATGCCATTTGCTATCTTCACTGCCTGCTGTACCTGCATGCTTACTTTCAGTGACTGATGTACAAGGTCACCCAGGTCTCGTTCAACCTCCCCTTTTCCTAATGTGAATAAATCTGCCTTCCTGTTCTTATCACCAAAGTGGATAACCTCACATTTATCCACATTATACTGCATCTGCATCTGCCATGCATCCGCCCACTCACCCAACCTATCCAAGTCACCCTGCAGACTCAGAGCATCCTACTCGCATCTCTCACGGTTTTGCGAATGCAGTCAAAAATTGTTTCCAAATTGAGAAGAGTTTGACTCCATAACTAACTCAATCCTGAGCTATAGACATAGCAAACTGGCATTAATATTTAATGTTTAACTAACCCAAAAATTCACCTGTAGCATCACAATATGAAATGTTTTATATAACAAACAGATTAACCAATGTCCTCACAACAGACCTCCTGACAATAACAGAAAGTTTGACATAAATTACAGAAAGAAATGCACAAGATTATTTTTCTACCAACAATGTGGACCAGACACAGAAGACAAAGAAACATTTTTGGAGTTGGTGAGCTGTTTAGCAATACCTTTCTTGTAAACAGGCCGCGAAATTTGTTCAATAGATTTTGAAAAACAGTTCTCAGGCAATGTGGACAGGACAAGGGTGAATCTGGATGTGTGTTGAGAGTACAATGTTAATGTTATACATGATAAAATACAACTTCCATATGAATATTCCATAATGAAATAGTATCACTTTTTACACACATTGATCTATCCATAAAACATCACCAATGCTCTGCTGGTATTTAAATGTCAGACCACTGTAATCACGGCATAATTTTTTGCTCTAGTTTAAAATTTCTACTTCCTTTTTGTCAAAATTACTATGCTCCCTTCTTTCAACCTATTGTTTGCTTTATAGCCTGGTCCATCCTTTGTTAACTTGTTGAGGCACTTACACTGCCGGGGAGGCATTAAAATGGATTGGTGGGATTAAATTTTTGTGTAAAAATGCATCTCGGGAAATTCACTTTCAGGTTTTATAGTAAACCATGTCTGTAACCTTAATGGCTGGCTAAAGTACTTACGGTTGTACGAACGTGGGGATTTAGCTATCAAATAAAAGTGGCAGTACACTGAAAATGAAGACAAATAGGCATCTCATAATGTTTTTGAAATCTTTGCATCATTGAGGCCCTTCAACAAACATTTTTCTCAATTTCTTTCCGAAGAACACTTTTTCTCGCTAATGTCAAGAATTAGTCATTGCAGATACTTTGATAGAATATGGGATTTTGACACCAGTACCAGATTAATTCTGATATTTATTTACCTTCCTTCGATTTGTGGTTATATTGTGTGTCCAGGAAACAGGCACTGCTATGCAACAGAAGTGACATCACAGTAGAAAATTCCATTTGTTCTCAGTCCTATTGGATAAATGTTTAATAATGTCATTGGGTTTACTTACAAGAATCACATCATCCTCTAATAGTGTTGATGATAAACACTCAAGAGTCGAGAGTTGTTTCATTGTTATATTGTACTGACAACAGAACAATGAAATTCTTACGGAGATTCAAGGAAATGCAGATGCTGGTTTACAAAAAATGGGATCTGGGTGGCTTTGTACTCCAGTCACCGAGAGTAGACTTGTAGGTGAAGCAAGTAGTTAGGAAGACAAGGCATGTTAGGCTTCTTTGCAAGAGATGTTTGAATACAAGAACAAGTAAAAATAAAAGACAGAAAGTGCTGGAGTAATTTAGTGAGACAGGCAGCATATCTGGAGAACGGATTGGTGACATTTCTAGTTAGGACCCTTCTTCAGGCATTGTGGGGGGGGGGGGGAATCTGGAAGAGAGGAGGGGCAGGATAAAGTGTGGCAAGTAATAGGTTGATAAAGGAGAAGGGGGGATATAGGCAGATGATGGACAAAGGCCAGAGAAGAAAGGACAGATAATGTGAGATAAAGGGATTGAAGAATTGCGAATTGTGAAGCTAAAGGAAGGATTATAGGTGGAAGGGGACAGAGAGGGGGGTGGTGAGAGACAAGTGTGATTCAAGGTGGGACAAGGGAGGGGGTGAGGGGAAAGGCGGGGGGCAGGGCGGACAAGGGGAGAAGGTTTGGGGGAAGAAGGGAGAGGGGGAGGGTTGTGTAGTTACCCAAAATTGTAGAATTCAACGATCATGACTGATCATCCAAAATCAGTACCTGCTTTTTCCCCATACCCCTTGATTCCTTTAGCCCTAAGAGCTAAATCTAACTCTCCCTTGAAAACATCCAGTGAATTGGCCTAAACTGCCTTCTGTGGCAGAGAATTCTACAGATTCACAACTCTCTGGGTGAAAATGTTTTCCTCATCTCAGTCCTAAATGGTCAACCCCTTATACTTAAACTGTGACCCCTAGTTCTGGACTCCCCCAACATCGGGAACATTTTTCCTGCATCTACCCTGTCCAATCCCTAAAGAATATTATTAGATTCCCTCTCATTCCTCTAAACTCCAGTGAATACAAGCCCAGTCGACCCATTCTTTCATCATATGTCAGCCCCGCCATCCCAGGAATTAACCTGGTGAACCCACGCTGCTGTCATCTCAATAGCAATTATGTCCTTCATCAAATTAGGAGATCAAAACTGCACACAATACTCCATGAGCTGTCTCACCAGGGCCCTGTACATCTGCAGTAGGACCTTCTTGCTCCTAAACTCAAATCCTCTCGCAATGAAGGCCAACGTGTCATTTGCTTTCTTTACTGCCTGCTGTACCTGCATGCTTAATTTCAGTCACTGATGTACAAGGTCACCCAGGTCTCATTGCACCTCCCCTTTTCCTAATGTAACACCATTCAGATAATTATCTGCCTTCTTGTTCTTGTCACCAAAGTGGATAACCTCACATTTATTCACATTATACTGCATCTGCCATGCATCTGCCCACCCACCCAACCTATCCAAGTCACCCTGCAGCCTCATAGCATTCTCCATGCAGCTCAAACTGCCACCCAACTTTGTGTCATCCGCAAACTACGAGATGTTACATTTAATTCCCTCGTCTAAATCGCTAACATAGATTTACAGTAAATTGTAAATGACGGGTCCCAGCACTCAGTCTTGCGGCACCCCACTAGTCACTGCCTGCCATTCTGAAACTGACCCATTAATTCCTACTCTGCTTCCAGTTTGCCAACCAGTTCTCTATCCATGTCAATACCCCACCCTCAAATCATGTGCTCTAATTGTGCACACTAATCTCTTAGGTGTGGGACCTTTGCAAAGGCTTTTTGAACGTCTAGATACAGCACATCCACTGGCTCTCCCTTGTTCATTTTACTTGTAACATCCTCAAAAAATTCCAGATTTGTCAAGCATATTTTCCCCTTCATAAATCCATGCTGACTTTGACCGATCCTGTCACTGCTTTCCAAATGCGCTGCTGTTACATTTTTAATCATCGACTCAAGCACCTTCCCCACTACTGATGTAAGGCTAACTGGTCTCTAATTCCCCGTTTTCTCTCTCCCTCCTTTCTTAAAAAGTGGGGTTACATTGGCTACCCTCCAGTCCACAGGAACTGATGCAGAGTCTATAGAACATTGGAAAATGATCACCAATGCATCCACGATTTCTAGGGCCACATCCTTGAATACTCTGGGATGGAGACCATCAGGCCCAGGGAATTTATCTGCCTTCCGTCCCAGCAGTTTACCCAACACCATTTCTTGACTAATATGGATTCCCTTCAGTTCCTCCCTCCCACTAGATCCTCAGTCTCCTAGAATTTCTGGGAGATTGCTTAGTGAAGACAGAACCAAAGTACTCGTTTAACTAGTCTGCCAGTTAAAATGGTTAGCACCAGGAAATCCAATAGGCCTTGGCAAACCAAGCACAAGTGTTTGGTGAAGCAGAGTCTACGCTTGGTCTTGATAATGTACAGGAGATCACATTGGGAACACCACATACAGTTGATGAGATTAGAGAAGGTGCACATGAACTTCTACCTCACCTGAAAGGATTGCTGGGGTTCCTGGTTGAAGGTGAGGAAGGAGGTATAGGGACAGGTGTTAGAGGTAGTTGCATGGGAGAGTACCTGGGAAGGAGTGGTTTGGATGGGAAGGGATGAGTGAACCAAGGAGTTGCAGAGGGTGGCGCCAGCAATGGCTACCTCGCCAACAGTCTATCTGTCCCTTCCTTCTTTGCTGCTTCATAGTATGTGTTAAATGTTTTAGTGTTCTTTAGCTTGTTTTATGTGGGGGTGGGGTGAGGGGGGGTTGGGGGAAACTTTTTTGTTAATCTCTTACCTCGTCGGAGATGTGATTTTTTTCCGTATCGTATCTCCGTCCGCACTGCTTCCTAACGTGGAGTTGGCGGCCTCTGCTGGAGACCGACTTCGGGAGCCTCAACCGTGGGAGCATGCGTACTTGCCATCGTGGAGCTTGCGATCCCTTTGCCAGGGATCGACCTCGGAGCTCCAACCACAGGAGCCTGCGGACTTTAACATCGTGGAGCTATCAGTCTCTGGTTAGAGACCGACTTTGGGAGCTACGATCGCCCTGACGCGGGGGCTTCGATCGCCCTGACGCGGGGGCTTCGACCGTCGGCTGCAGGAGCTTCGATTGCCCCTGACGGATGGTTCAACTGCCCCGACCGCGGGAGAATAAAGAGGGAAGAAGATTAGACTTTATTGACTTCCATCGCAGTGAGGAACGTGGGGAATCCGCTGTGATGGATATTTATCTTAACTTTTATGTAGTTGTGTGTCTTGTTGCTTTTTCTTTTAGTATGGCTGTATGATAATTCGAATATCACTGTACCTTAATTTGTACATGTGACAATAAAAGACCTTTGAAACCTTTTAGTAGTCTCTGCATTACAGAGAATGAAAACGCCTTGGGGTTTAGGAAGCGGCCGGTAGGAAGCGGCCAATTCGGAACTCCAGGCCGCTGAGAATGTTCTTCCGGTCCGACGTCGGAGTTTCGATCATCCTGGCGAGAGGGCCTGAACATCGGGCCGCCGTAGCGGCGACTGCGGAGGGCTCGAGGCCCCGACCACGGGGAACAAAGAGGAAGGAAGATGACTGAACTTTATTGCCTTCTCTCACAGTGGGAAACGCTGATGTGGGGATATTCATGTTAAATTCTATCGTGTGTTGTGTTCTCTTTATCCGTATGGCTGTATGGTGACTCAAATCTTGCTGTACCAATTGGTATAGTGACAATAAATGTAAACGGGAAGTCAGTCATTCACTTCAGGATACCCAGCCATTGACCTGCTCTTGGTCAATGGTATTTACGAGGTTTGTTTATTATGGTTTTAGTCAGCAGACTATTGATGAAGAGAGGGGGTTTGCAATGGCAATGCCTATGAATGTCACGAGCAAGTAATCTTTTTCATTTGTTAGAGATGAATATTGCTTGCCACTTCCGTGGCATGAAGGTTAATTGCCTCTTACTACCACATATCTGAATGTTAACTAGATCTTGCTGCAGGCAGTTGTGAACTTCTTCATTAGCTGAGGATCTGTGAATGGAATTGAATAGTGTGCAAATGTCTCCACTTTGACCTTCTGATGGAAGGAAAATCATTGATGAAGGAACTGAAGATGGTTGGGACCCGAACTGTCCGGAGGTAGTCGTGTAATAACATCCTGAGACTAACATCTCTGACCAGCATAGCCATCTTCCTTGCTTCAACGTATGACTCCAACCTCGAGAGTGATTAATTTTTGATGCCCATTCACTTCAGTTTTACCATGGCATTCTGATACCACATTCAATCAAATGCTTCCTTAATGTGAAGGACATTCACCCTCGCCTCTCCTTTGGCATTCAGTTATTGGATTATGTTTTGACCAAGATTCTGATGAGGTGAGTGGTTCTAGCAAAACCCAAAGTGAGCATTAGTGAGTAGGTTACTGACGGCAGTACTATTTATAGCACTGTCGCTAACGACTTCCATCAATTTGCTGAAGATTGAGAGTAGACTATTGGGGTGGTAATTAGCTGGTTTGGATTTGTCCTAGTATTTATGAAAATGACATGCATGGTTCACACTCTTCTCTAACTTCAGAGAGCATACCATTGCATCCAAGCCACTTCCCCATTCATCGCGAACTGGTTTCTTAATATCCAGGAGCAAGGTGTGGCCTCGTCGCTGATTCTGTAGCTTCATCAGCTTCTCAGCATGATCATGCTCTTCATGAGTCTTGCTCCAGCAAAAAGCTGTCAAAGTTCTTCTGCACATTGTTGTGCAGCTACCAATGTTGCCCCTGTGCTAGTACAGCTTGGCTAGAGATACAACAGGACTTCAGTACTACAGCTGAGATGCCTGTTTCTATAACATTTTCTACATCTGACACTTTCAGGTCTTTTTTGATATAAAGTCAAAGTCATAGAATGATACAATGTGGAAACAGGCCCTTCGCCCAACTTGCTCACACTGCCAACATGTTCCAGCTACACTAGTCCCACTTGCCTGTGCTTGGTCCATATCCCTCCAAACTTGTCCTAACCATGTACCTGTCTAACTGTTTCTTAAATGTTGGGATAGTCCCAGCCTCAACTACCCCCTCTGGCAGCTTGTTCCATACACCCACCACCCTTTATGTAGAAAAAGTTACCCATCAGATTCCTATTAAATCTTTTCCCCTTCAGCTTGAACCTATGTTCTCATGACCTTGATTCCCCTTCTCAGGACAAGAGATTCTGTGCATCTACCCGATCTATTCCTCTCATGATTTTATATACCTCTATAGGATCAAGCCTCATCCTCCTGCACTCCAAGGAATAGAGACCCAGCCTACTCAACCTCTCCCTAAAAGGTCAGACCCTCTAGTCCTGGCAACATCCTCGTAAATCTTCTCTGAACCCTTTCAAGCTTGACAATATCTTTCCTATAACATGGTGCCCAGAACTGAACATAATGCTCTAAATGCGGTCTCACCAACGCTTTATACAACTGCAACAGGACCTCCCAACGTCTATGCTCAATACTCGGATTTATGAAGGCCAATGTACCAAAAGCCTTTTGGACCTCCTTATCTACCTGTGACTTGACCTTCAAGGAACAATGCACCTGCACTCCTAGATCCATCTGCTACAACCAGTGCAGAGGCCTACCATTCACTGTGTAGGTCCTGCCCTGGTTAGACGTCCCAAAATGCTACACCTCTCACTTCTCTATATTAAATTCCATCAACCATTCCTCAGCCCACCTGGCCAATCGATCAAGATGATATCACATGGAGTGAACCAAATTAGTTAATGACTGGCTTTTGTGATGCAGATTATTTCAGGATGAAGCAACCATTTATCATCTATTCAGCATTTCTGGCTGAACATGATTGTGATCCTTCACTCCTTTAACAAAGCTACTTGCTGGACCCTACCATTGTTGAGGATGGTGATGTTCTTGGAATCTCTGCCTCCCATTAGAGGTTTAATTGTCAACCATTTCTCCTGACTAGATGTGGTAGGGGTGGCAGAACATTGATCTATTGATAGCTTAACCCTGTACAATGCATGCTAGTTGTGTCATTTAGAACATAAATTGTCCTGCATTGCAGTGGCATTTGACTGGCACCTCGCCACTTTTAACTTGGCCTGTTGCTGCCCACTCTGCCCTTCCACACACCTCATTGAACTGGAGTTAATTTTCAGGACTGAGGGCCATGCTGGACCGTAAGGTTCCAAACTAGTGCATTTTTTTCCGCTGCTATTAATGTTCCACTGCAGCTCATGGATACCCAGTTTAAAAATCAAGTCAAGTCAAGTCAAGTGAGTTTATTGTCATGTGTCCCTGATAGGACAATGAAATTCTTGATTTGCTTCAGCACACAGAACATAGTAGGCATTTACTACAAATCAGATCAGTGTGTCCATATGCCATAATATAAATATATACACACATGAATAAATAAACTGATAAAGTGCAAATAACAGATAATGGGTTATTAATAATCAGAGTTTTGTCCGAGCCAGGTTTAATAGCCTGATGGCTGTGGGGAAGTAGCTATTCCTGAATCTGGTCTTCAGGCTCCTGTACCTTCTACCTGAAGGTAGCAGGGAGATGAGTGTGTGGCAAGGATGGTGTGGGTCTTTGATGATACTGCCAGCCTTTTTGTGGCAGCGACTGCCATGTATTTTGTGAGTCTATCCCATTTTGCATCTTTAAAGTGCCACACAAATGATGGAAGTTGTCCTCGCTGTGAAGACATGGCTTTGATTTCATAAGAATGACACAGTGATCGCTTCTGCTATCATGGACAAAATGAATCTGACGCAGATATATCAGTGATGACAAGGTCAAATTGGCTTATTTCTTGTGTTGGTTCACTCACGACATGCTACAAATCCAGTCAGTAACTATGTCCTTCAGGACGCAGCTAGATTGGTCTGTGATCGTACTGCTAAGCTACAGCTGGTGAAAGACATTGAAGTTCTCAACCAGAGTCTATTCTATACCTTTGCTACTTTTAGTTTTGCTCAACACGCAGGTTCACCAAGTCAACTGGAGGAGGGCGGTATGTGGTCATCAGAAGGGGATTTACTCACCCATATTTGATCTCCAGCCAATGGTACTTCATTGGGTCTGGAGCAAGTGCAGGTAGTATTCATCCTGCTTGTACACCACTTCCCTGCCACAACCCTGTTACACAACCCACAACACAATCATGCATTTTAGATTCATCAGCAAACCTAGATGGACGACCAAGTATAATGTATCTATGTCATTCATGTAGATTATGGACAGCTGTGCTCCCAGAAGTGAAGCCTACAGCACCGTAATATTATAGGTAGACAAAAATGCTGGAGAAACTCAGCGGGTGCAGCAGCATCTATGGAGCGAAGGAAATAGGCAACGTTTCGGGCCAAAACCCTTCTTCAGACTGATAACTCTTCAGTCTGAAGAAGGGTTTCGGCCCGAAACGTTGCCTATTTCCTTTGCTCCATAGATGCTGCTGCACCCGCTGAGTTTCTCCAGCATTTTTGTGTACCTTCGATTTTCCAGCATCTGCAGTTCCTTCTTAAACACCATAATATTATACATTCAAGTGTTCAAGTGAGTTTATTGTCATGTGTCCCTGTATAGGACAATGAAATTCTTGCTTTGCTTAAGCACACAGAAAATAGTAGGCATTTACTACAAAACAGATAAATGTGTCCATATACCATGATATAAATATATACACACATGAATAAATAAACTTGTGGGTGTGGGGAAGTAGCTATTCCTGAACCTGGTTGTTGCAGTCTTCAGGCTCCTGTACCTTCTACCTGAAGGTAGCAGGGAGATGAGTGTGTGGCCAGGATGGTGTGGGTCTTTGATGATACTGCCAGCCTTTTTGAGGCAGCGACTGCGATAAATCCCCTCGATGGAAGGAAGGTCAGAGCCGATGATGGACTGGGCAGTGTTTACTACTTTTTGTAGTCTTTTCCTCTCCAGGGCGCTCAAATTTCCGAACCAAGCCACGATGCAACCGGTCAGCATGCTCTCGATTGTGCACCTGTAGAAGTTAGAGAGAGTCTTCCTTGACAATCCGACTCTCCGTAAACTTCTCAGGAAGTAGAGGCGCTGATGAGCTTTTTTGATAATTGCGTTAGTGTTCTTGGACCAGGAAAGATCTTCAGAGATGTGCACCCCCAGGAATTTGAAGTTCTTGACCCTTTCAACCATCGACCCGTTGATATAAATGGGGCTGTGGGTCCCCCTCCTACTCCTTCCAAAGTCCACAATCAGTTCCTTGGTTTTGCTGGTGTTCAGGGCCAGGTTATTGCGCTGGCACCATATGGACAGTTGCTCGATCTCTCTTCTGTACTCTGACTCATCCCCATCAGTGATACGCCCCACAATAGCGGTGTCGTCAGCGAACTTGATGATGGAGTTCGCACTGTGGTTCGCTACGCAGTCATGGGTATAGAGTGAGTACAGCAGGGGGCTGAGCACGCAGCCTTGAGGTGCAACGTGCTGATTGTTATTGAGGCTGACACATTTCCACCAATACGAACAGACTGTGGTCTGTGGACGAGGAAGTCGAGGATCCAGTTGCAGAGGGATGCGCAGAGACCCAGTTCTGCGAGTTTGGTAACCAGTTTGGAGGGGATGATTGTGTTAAATGCCGAGCTGTAATCAATGAATAACAGCCTGACATATGAGTTTTTGTTGTCCAAGTGGTCCAGTGCGGAGTGGAGGGCCAGCGAGATCGCATCCACCGTTGATCTGTTGTGGCGGTACGCGAACTGCAGTGGGTCCAGGTTTTTGTCGATGTAGGAGTTGATTTGCTCCATGATCAACCTCTCAAAGCACTTCATCACCACCGGCGTTAGTGCCACTGGTCGATAGTCATTGAGGCAGGTCACCTTACTCTTCTTGGGCACCGGTATAATTGATGCCCTTTTAAAGCAGATGGGGACCTCAGACCTCAGAAGTGAGAGGTTGAAAATGTCCGTAAAAACTCCCGCCAGTTGGTCCACACAGGTTTTTAGAACACGGCCGGGTATACCATCAGGTCCAGGTGCTTTTCGGGGGTTCACCCCTCTGAAGGATTTCCTGACATCGGCCTCTGTGACTGAGACTGAAATGCCATCACAGCGAATGGGGGATCGGGGAGGCACATCAGTATTCTCCCTGTCAAAGCGTGCGTAAAACACATTGAGCTCGTCAGGGAGTGATGTTACACCGGCATTCGAGCTGCCTCCTGGTTTTGCCTTGTAGGAGGTGATTGCATTCAGACCCTGCCACAGCTGCCGAACATCTGTCTCGTCCTCCAGTTTGGAGCAGAAGTCCCTTTTGGCCTTTTTGATGGCCTTACCAAGGTCGTATCTGGTCTTCATGTAGGCCACTGTATCATTGGACATGAATGCCCTGTGTCTGGACTTCAGGAGAGTGCGGATCTCAAAGTTCATCCAAGGTTTCTGATTGGGAAACACTCGGAAGGTTTTTGTAGGGATGCAGTCCTCCACACATTTCTTTATGAAGTCTGTAACGACTGTGGCATATTCGCTCAAGTCCGTTGCCGAGTCCTTGAACATTGCCCAGTCTACAGACTCCAAACAGTCCTGGAGTTGTTCTTCTGCCCCCCCCCCCCCCCGACCAGCTCTGAGCTGTCCTCACTTCTGGGGGTGCGCTCTTTAATTGCTGCTTGTAGGCAGGAAGAAGCAGCACCGCGGTATGGTCGGACTTACCGAAGTGAGGGCGAGGGATAGAACGATAGGCATTCTTGATGGTGGTGTAGCAGTGGTCGAGGGTGTTAGGTCCTCTGGTGCAGCAGGAGACATGTTGGTGGAAGTTGGGGAGTGATTTCTTGAGGTTCGCCTTATTGAAGTCCCCAGCAATGGTGGTAAATGCCTCGGGGTAAGACGTCTGGTGTTTGTTGACCACGGCGTGCAGCTCCTCCAGAGCCAGACGGACATCTGCCTACATGCTTTCAATATCCAGACAAATCGTGACTCATAGGTGACAAGATCAAACATGAAATATAATGACATCATATCATAAGATTGGACAAGACTTGAATCCTACATTTGAAATAAAATTCAAAGAACCTTAAGTGAAAATGTCTTGGAATCATATACTATGAATTTCCTGAGATTGGAGAAGGTTCAGTTTTGGTCATTATTGTAGGAATGAGTGGTGAGAAATCAAGATCATTTTGACTTTTGCTCCTTTTTGTGTTTCAACTGAGGTTAACTGCAAGAACTATCTATCCCACCGCAAAATTTAAGATTTGTTTTATATTAACTTGCATCACCTCTTCAAAATGTACTTATTTCTGTCCTCTACGGTAAACCTTTGTAATAATGGACTATAATGGGTGGAATGGGTCCGTTATTGCCAATTGTCAGCTATAACCGAGTAAAGTATTATCATTGTAAGTAGTTGAAATGAAGAACTACAGATGATAGTTAATACACAAAAGAAACACAAAGTGGTGGGGTGACTCAGCGGGCCAGGCAGTATAGCTGGAGAACATGAATAGGTGACATCGAAACCACTGATTCTGTCTGCTGAGTTAATCCAGCACTTTGTGCTGTTTCATCTAAAAACTGTAGATAATGCTGACAACATTTAAATCTGATAACTGTTTGATTGCTGTTTGTAAACTGCCATTGATTTTGATTTTCACTCTGATTTTGTTATCACTCTGTATTTGCGTTTAACTGAATAAAAGCTCCTTGTTAAGGAAACAAAAATGGTGACCAAGCACGTCACAAAGAAAGCGTGTCCCCGGGGGCTACAATGTGAGCTGCGTCACCAGACCATGCGGTGGGTGAAGAAGGGCTCGCTGGTGCACCTTGCGAGTCGGGAGTGGCATCGGAAGCCGGGGCTCTAAGCGTTGGGGGACCTGGGGTTGTGTCGGCAGGTCCGACTGCTATATCCAAAATCCATTATAAAAGGGCCTGTAAAAACAAGGGTTTAGTGTACTCACATTTCTGGCAAGTACCCATAGAAAATATATTTTCTTACCAGGTCCAGCTGATAAGGAAGTCAGTCTTCAATGCACAGTGCTCATGTTTACTTGGAGGAAATAGCTGTTATTATTTTTCTTTGACAACATCTGTTTGTAATATAGCTTTCCTGTTCAGCTGAAGTCTCCAACTTTTAATCCATGTCCTTCAAAGTATAGATAGTCTAGGTTTAAATGTAAGCACTCATTTCTTTTTGCATGTTATGAATTTCCTTTCCTAGAAATAGATCTGATTACCTCTTGCTAAGTTTATCCCACTCTAATTTTGAAATAATTTAGATTATAGTTAACTCTCATGCAATTGTTAGTTGAGTTGAAAAGTGCCTACTTTTGCAGGACAAGATGAAGGCTTTTGGTTGCAAATCTTTGCAATGAACCATATAATTTAAAACATTTGCAGAATAATTACTGGTCTTCAATTATTTTGTAATATTTTGATTTCATCGCAGTACTTCCATGTTCAGCATTTTCTCTTATTAAATAACTGTTTGCCTCGTTGTTGAGCACATGCATTGTGATCCATATTAGGGAAATAAAGCTAAAACCATTCCTGGCTGAATTATGAAGCTTATTATGATTTTTCTTTTCTTCGTGGAGTGTTTTTATATTGCTAAAGATTTGTTTAGACAAAGCTCAAGGGATACAGGATAAACTTCTACATTGGCTTGAAGATGGTTCAGGAAACTGCTTTGTAGCACTAAAGGATCATAGCCTGTATTGCCATTGTGTCGATCTTGGCATCAGGCCCATATGCATATGGTTCTACCATCTGCTAGTAGGTCAATCTAGGAGTCAGAACAGCCTAAGTAAGCACATACATTTTAAGATTTTTCGCCAGGGTAAATTTGTGGAACCTCTAACGTAGAAGCACATAATTAATCACATGCAGATTTCATGCCTTTTGAATATGTTGCTTTCATTTAAATCATTATACCACAATCCCTATGTGACTCAGCTAATGCAAGAGTAACATGTTGCCACTTCTAGGTAGTTGCACAGTAGATCTGAACAAAATACACTGCAGAAGTTTTGGTTTGTCTGTTTTAGTCTAGGTACATTTTTTACCAAAGAATTACAAATTCTCCAGTACAACAAATTGATTATTACATTCCTTCAAGTTTTATTTGTTCTTGGAATTATTAAGTAAAATAAATATTCTTGTTACTTTTCATTTTACGATTCTTTTCTATTTTCCTTATTCAAAACTTTCTTTATTCATCTCTGATTTTACATTGAACTTCCCCACTTTAATATACATGATCTTCCAAGTCATTTCACTTATATTCTCACAATCCTATACTTAAATGAGTAATGTTTAAGAAGGAACTGCAGATGCTGGAAAATCGAAGGTAGACAAAAATTCTGGAGAAACTCAGCGGGTGAGAAACATAGAAACATAGAAAATAGGTGCAGGAGTAGGCCATTCGGCCCTTCGAGCCTGCACCGCCATTCAATATGATCATGGCTGATCATCCAACTCAGTACCCTGTACCTGCCTTCTCTCCATACCCCCTGATCCCTTTAGCCACAAGGGCCACATCTAACTTCCTCTTAAATATAGCCAATGAACTGGCCTCAACTACCTTCTGTGGCAGAGAGTTCCAGAGACTCACCACTCTCTGCGTGAAAAATGTTTTTCTCATCTCGGTCCTAAAGGATTTCCCCTTTATCCTTAAACTGTGACCCCTTGTCCTGGACTTCCCAACATCGGGAACAATCTTCCTGCATCTAGCCTGTCCAACCCCCTAAGAGGCAGCATCTATGGAGCGAAGGAACGTTTCGACTCGAAACATTGCCTATTTCCTTCGCTCCATAGATGCTGCCTCACCCGCTGAGTTTCTCCCGCATTTTTGTCTATCTTAAATGAGTAATGTAATGCAAAGGTATCTCACCATGTGCCCAGGTCTCAGATGCTTTGTTTTCCTTGCTACAATTATATCAGCTTGCACTTTCCAACAGTTTAAAATTTATAAAACCTAAGCATTCGTGGGCATGCTTAAGCAAAAACAGATTACCTTTTACCTGCCTGCACATCTGGATGCCCGCAGCGGCGGTAGCGGAGGGTTGAGGTCCTGACTACGGGGGAAAATGGAGGAGGACTGGCCAAATGTTGTGCCTTCCACCACAGTGATGAATGCTGTGGTGGATGTTCGTGTTAAATTTTTATTGTGTATTGTGTGTTCTTTTATCATTGTGTGTTCTTTTATCGCTGGCAAATTCATTTCACTTGCACTTTATGTGCAATGTGATGAATAAAACTGATATTGATATTGATTGATATTGAAGAGATATCTTGCCAAAGCAAATTATACCCAATTAAGATTAAATTTAGTGATTTTGAGCCTTTTTAAGCCACTGCACTACAGTTGCAGACCAGCTGTATTTCATATGGACACTTTTTCACATGGTATGTCATCACAAATGTTGGTACTCACAGGCAGTTTATCCCCACTTTCCATAGGGGACTATTCAGCATCAGTAATCACTCCCCTCCCCCCTCCCCCTCCCCCTCCCCGCCAGGTTATTTCAATGAAACTTTGAAGCTTTTCACATGTTCTGTTAATAACTACCTGATTAATGTAACTGCAATTGTCATTGCAGCTACAAATGCAAACTCCAAACGACCAATTTTATTGTAGTTCGAATTGTTGATTTGTGATAATTTTATCTCTGCTGTACACATTATATGTTTGTCCAGCCCATTGAGTTTCACACTTCTCCCAGTAATCAAATATATTACCTCATGTCAAGTGGCAAACTGATAAAGAGGGAGTGGGGGCAATCATACTGTATTAATATGTCCCTGTGAACCTGTGGGAAAATAAATAGTTACATTCTATGAGACATAGAGTCATACAGCATGGAAACAGGCTCTTCAGTCCAACTCATCCATAATGACAAGATGGTCCATCTAAGTTGGTCCCATTTGCCTGCATTTGGTTCATATTCCTATAAACCTTCCCTATCCATGTACCTGTCCATGTGTCTTTTAGATGCTGTTATAGCATATGCCTCCGCTACCCCCTCTAGCAGCTTATTTCCTGGACCCAACACCCACTGAGTGAACAAGTTGCCCTTCAGGTTCCTATTAAGTATTTCCTCTCTCACCTTAACCCTTTTCAGTCACAAAATGCTGATATCATCGGAAATAAGTCTTCTTGTGGAATTGTTAGAATAACATAGTCCAATGACTATAGTCCATAGTCCAAATACCTCCTGGTGGCTCAGCACTTCAACTCCCCCTCCCACTCCGAATCCGACCTCTCTGTCCTGGGTCTCCTCCATGGCCAGAGCGAGCAACACCAGAAATTGGAGGTACAGCATCTTATATTCCGCTTGGGGAGTCTGCATCCTGCGGGCATGAACATTGAATTCTCCCAATTTTGTTAGCCCTTGCTGTCTCCTCCCCTTCCTTAGCCCTCGGGCTGTCTCCTCCCATCCCCCAGCCCTCGGGCTCCTCCTCCTTTTTCCTTCCTTCTCCCCGCCACCCCCTATCAGTCTGAAGAAGGGTTTCGGCCCGAAACGTTGCCTATTTCCTTCGCTCCGTAGATGCTGCTGCACCCGCTGAGTTTCTCCAGCTTTTTTGTGTACCATAGTCCAATGACTGTTCAAGTGTGCTATGCTAGAGATTAGCATGTGGCAAATTTCTGCATATTATTCCTCCCCTGCTCTGGCTTTTAAGTAAAAGCTATCTGTTCTCTATCTTTGAGAACAAGATCAGAGAAGAGTTTCGGCCCGAAACGTCGCCTATTTCCTTCGCTCCATAGATGCTGCTGCACCCACTGAGTTCCTCCAGCAATTTTGTGTACCTAAGATCAAAATTATCATTGGCAGGGCTTAAAGAGAAAGTCGATTTCTTGTTCCCTAGCTATGAAACGGTGTCTGCAGGAAGGAAACAAAAGGAACAAGGGAGAAAACAAATTACAGAAAAAATAAAATGAATCCAAAAAATATCATCTTCCTTTGATTCAAAACTGTTTAGAAGATTCAGTGAGAAATGAATTAGCAATATTATTTGATAGAATAATGTGTCCTCTTACCTTAAAATGTAGCACTAGAGAAACTGAATATATTTTAAATGTCATTGTTCTACTCTAAGTGTTTGTACATTTGATGTTGACTTTTCATGGTGGAATATTAACATTGTACAAATGAATCTTTGGCATACAATGCATGAAGTACATGTACAGACATGCTGCATTGATATTACAATTCTTCAATGCATGGAGGGAGGTTTGTAATGTCTTGAGAAGACTTCTCATTGAAAGCCAACATAAGAACAAATTCAGCAAAACCACTGATCCAGTCGATAGCTGTAGTGAAAAGAAACTAGTGAGAAATCAGTGGTTTTGTGACCTGTATCTGCCTGTGAATTTGTAATAAACCATGCTAATATAGAAGCACAGGGCTCCACCCACATCGGAGCTATTTTTTACAATGTAAGAGATCTTATAGAATATAAGGGATCTCATAGAAACATATAAAATTATAAAAGGACTGGACAAGCTAGAAGCAGGAAAAATGTTCCCAATGTTGGGCGAGTCCAGAACCAGGGGCCACAGTCTTAGAATAAAGGGGAGGTCATTTAAGACTGAGGTGAGAAAAAACTTTTTCACCCAGAGAGTTGTGAATTTATGGAATTCCCTGCCACAGAGGGCAGTGGAGGCCAAATCACTGGATGGATTTAAGAGAGAGTTAGATAGAGCTCTAGGGTCTAGTAGAGTGAAGGGATATGGGGAGAAGGCAGGCACGGGTTATTGATAGGGGACTGGCTCGAAGGGCCGAATGGCCTCCTCCTGCATCTATTTTCTATGTATCTATGTAAACAGTGGCTTTTTCTTTCTTGTGATATTAGCAAAACTAAAAAAAATCAAGAGTCCAAGAAATATATATATTTTAGATGTTAATCAAGAATGGTGGCTGTTCAGAATGAGCATGTTTTCCAGACAGTAAGCATGAAGTTTAAGCAAAGTCATAGAATTTAAACTTGAAAATGTTATATATTCTTGATGTATTCTGGCCATTCTGATTTAATGTATGTACTTTTATTTGCTGGTGGGAATAATTGTGAGAAATGGTGCAGAGCTGCAATAATATTTGCGTTCAAACCTAGAATTTCGTTCAAACCTAGGTTTGAATGACAATAAATAGCATTCTATTCTATATTTTTGTGATGAAATGAGATACTGTTGTTACATGTGATCCAAACTGAAATAAAATCTAATTATGTCAACTGAATTGCACATAAGTATTAGCTTTTACTATGTTGGCGTAACATGTATTATATTGACTTAAGATAGTGCTAATGCTATCGCCAATGTTGTGTGCCCTTTCCAGTCCAGAGAGGAATTCCAAGTGGGCGTAAATTGGGACATCAATTCTCAATGTGGAATTAGACATTTCTGAGGTGTGATGACATCATGCAACCAGTGCTCGCCCTTCTTAACCTGTTGCACTCAAAATGACAGATCAAGTAATGTAATGTATGGAATTGTGTGTATTTTTTCACTTCTTTCCTTTACAAACATAGCATACACAGTTTTAAAGTTTTTATGTTAGTCTTCTGAGTTGCTTTCAAAAATACAAAATGATTTTGCGTTTCTTATTTCCAAAAAAGCTTTCGAGTAGTCGTGGGAAAGGATAAGGTTATAGCTAAAGTTAGGACCTTATATCTGTGGAGGGCTGACTGCAATAGTATGAGACAGTACCTGGAAAAAGTAAGAGCTAGATTGGGAACAACAACATATGATAGTGGAAGCTATTTAAAAGAGAGACAAGGTTCTGAGCCAGCATGTCCCTGTAAGAGTAAGAAGCAAATATGGTAAGATTAGTGAACCTTGGTTAACCAAAGAAATTGAGAGTTTGATCAGGGTAAATGAAGCGTATGCCAGGATTAGGAAATTGTTATCAAGTGAGCCCTATGTGGTTTATAAAAGATGTAGAAGAGATGTTACAAACACAGTTAAGAGTATAAAAAGGCACATTACATTTTCCTGGCCAAAGATTTAAAGGGAATTTTAAAACCTTTGATTAGAATCAAGTGGGGGGGAAAGTTGGTCTCTTTTAAAACCGAAAGAGAAGTGTTTGTGTGGAACCACAGGATGTGAGTAATGTCCTGAATGAACACGTTATGTCAATAATAAACTGAAAAGAAGGATACAGAGATAGGGAATGTTGGAACATGTATTATCATAATATGGAGCATCTCTTAGGAATGAGGGAATGTTAGAGAAATTGATGCACAATAAAGTGAACAGATAATCCCCAGGTGGATAGAGTGGTCAAGAACGTGGTGAGGCCACATTTTGATTATTGCGTTCAGTTTTGGGCACCCGATCACCCAAGGATGTCAGAAGCTGAAAAGAGTACAGAAACAATTTACAAGGATGTTACCATGACTTGAGAGCCTGAGCAATGGGGAGAGGCTGAGCAAGCTTGGACTTTATTCCTTTAAGCACAGGAGGATGAGGGGTGATCTTATAGAGGTATAAATGACGAAGAGAGGAATAGATCAGGTGAACGCACACAGTCTTTTATCGAAAATAGGGGAATCAAGAACCATAGGTTTAAGGTGAGAGGGGAAAGATTTAAAAGGAACCTGAGGAGCAATGTTTTCATAGAGGGTGGCGGGTATATTTATTTATTTATTTATTTTATTTATTTATTTATTTATTCCGAACAAGTAAAGACATTAACGACATTAATATTAACAAAATCGAAATTATCAAACAATTGGACATTACAATCAATATTTACAAAGCAATGAGAAGAACAAAATCAAAGTTCCAATGTCCAACTCTGTGTCTGTACAAGCTCGAAAAGGAGTGAGAAGAAGAATAACTTATTAAATCTCACCCCTTTTCCCCAACACTTCTACCATATCTAAAAATCAATTCATTACTATTAATAATACTACCCTAGGCAATTTCCCGTAATACCTACAGACATATATATACATACAACTATTATGTACATACAAACTTCATAACTGAAGTACCCAAACTTAAGTAAACAATAGTAAAGCAATAGATAAACACTAACCCCCACTTGTCAACCATCCCCTCCATCCCTGTACCCCTGGAGAATTATTTTTTTATATATCATTTTAAAATGATTCATGTTTGTGCATTGCTTCAATTCCCCGTTCAATTTATTCCACACTCCTACTCCACAAACCGAAATACAAAAGGTTTTTCTAGTCGTACGGACTTTTTGTTTCTTAAAGTTAAATATTCCTCTTAAATTGTAACCCCCCACACGCTCGTTAAATAATTTTTGAATGTTTCCAGGTAAATTTTTATTTTTGGCCCTAAACATTATCTGAGCTGTTTTGAATGTAACCAAATCTTCTAATTTTAATAATTTTGACTCTAAAAATAATGGATTTGTATGACCCAGATACTTAGCATTATGGATAATACGAATTGCTCTTTTTTGCATCTTATATGGAATGAGCTGCCAGAGGAAGTAGTTTGAATCAAGTACTATAACAGCATTAAAAAGTGTTTTGGACAAGTCCATGGATAGAAAAGGTTTAGAGGGATATGGGCAAAGACAGGCAGGTGTGAGACAAGTATAGATGGGCATCTTGGTCGGCATGGGCAAGTTGGACGAAAGGCCTGTTTCCATGCTGTATAACATTATGTGAAATGTCTTGAATGTTGTAGGAGTTGCACTTATCAAGGCAAGCAAGAATATTCCACCATAGAAACATAGAAACATAGAAAATAGGTGCAGGAATAGGCCATTCGGCCCTTCGAGCCTGCACCGCCATTCAATATGATCATGGCTGATCATCCAACTCTGTATCCTGTACCTGCCTTCTCTCCATACCCCCTGATCCCTTTAGCCACAAGGGCCACATCTAACTCCCTCTTAAATATAGCCAATGAACTGGCCTCAACTACCTTCTGTGGCAGAGAATTCCAGCGATTCACCACTCTCTGTGTGAAAAATGTTTTCCTCATCTCGGTCCTAAAATATTTCCCCCTTATCTTTAAACTGTGACCCCTTGTTCTGGACTTCCCCAACATCGGGAACAATCTTCCTGCATCTAGCCTGTCCAACCCCTTAAGAATTTTGTAAGTTTCTATAAGATCCCCCCTCAATCTTCTAAATTCTAGCGAGTATAAACCGAGTCTATCCAGTCTTTCTTCATATGAAAGTCCTGACATCCCAGGAATCAGTCTGGTGAACCTTCTCTGTACTCCCTCTATGGCAAGAATGTCCTTCCTCAGATTAGGAGACCAAAACTGTACGCAATACTCCAGGTGTGGTCTCACCAAGACCCTGTACAACTGCAGTAGAACCTCCCTGCTCCTATACTCAAATCCTTTTGCTATGAATGCTAACATACCATTCGCCTTCTTCACTGCCTGCTGCACCTGCATGCCTACTTTTAATGACTGGTGTACCATGACACCCAGGTCTCGTTGCATCTCCCCCTTTCCTAATCGGCCACCATTCAGATAAAAGTCTACTTTCCTGTTTTTGCCACCAAAGTGGATAACCTCACATTTATCCACATTATACTGCATCTGCCATGCATTTGCCCAATCACCAAGCCTATCCAAGTCACCTTGCAGCCTCCTAGCATCCTCCACACAGCTAACACTGCCCCCCAGCTTTGTGTCATCCGCAAATTTGGAGATGTTGCATTCAATTCCTTCGTCCAAATCATTAATATATATCGTAAATAGCTGGGGTCCCAGCACTGAGCCTTGCGGTACCCCACTAGTCACTGCCTGCCATTGTGAAAAGGACCCGTTTACTCCTACTCTTTGCTTCCTGTCTGCCAGCCAGTTCTCTATCCACATCAATACTGAACCCCCAATACCGTGTGCTTTAAGTTTGTATACTAATCTCGTATGTGGGACCTTGTCGAAAGCCTTCTGACAATCCAGATAAACACATCCACTGGTTCTCCCTTATCCACTCTACTAGTCACATCCTCGAAAAATTCTATAAGATTTGTCAGACATGATTTACCTTTCATAAATCCATGCTGACTTTGTCCAATGATTTCACCACTTTCCAAATGTGCTGCTATCCCATCTTTAATAACTGATTCTAGCAGTTTCCCCACTACCGACGTTAAACTAACTGGTCTGTAATTCCCCGTTTTCTCTCTCCCTCCCTTTTTAAAAAGTGGGGTTACATTAGCTACCCTCCAATCCTCAGGAACTACTCCAGAATCTAAAGAGTTTTGAAAAATTATCACTAATGCATCCACTATTTCTGGGGTTACTTCCTTAAGTACTCTGGGATGCAGCCTATCTGGCCTGGGGATTTATCGGCCTTTAGTCCATTCAATTGACCTAACACCACTTCCCGGCTAACCTGGATTTCACTCAGTTCCTCCATCTCATTTGACCCCCGGTCCCCTGCTATTTCCGGCAGATTATTTATGTCTTCCTTAGTGAAGACAGAACCAAAGTAGTTATTCAATTGGTCTGCCATGTCCTTGTTCCCCATGATCAATTCATCTGTTTCTGACTGCAAGGGACCTACATTTGTTTTAACTAATCTTTTTCTCTTCACATATCAATAAAAGCTTCTGCAGTCAGTTTTTATGTTCCCTGCCAGTTTTCTTTCATAATCTATTTTCCCTTTCCTAATTAAGCCCTTTGTCCTCCTCTGCTGGACTGAATTTCTCCCAGTCCTCTGGTAGGCTGCTTTTTCTGGCTAATTTGTATGCTTCATCTTTTGTTTTGATACTATCCCTGATTTCCCTTGTTATCCACGGATGCACTACCTTCCCTGATTTATTTTTTTGCCAAACTGGGATGAACAATTGTTGTAGTTCATCCATGGTCTTTAAATGCCTTCCATTGCATATCCACCGTCAACCCATTAAGAATCAATTGCCAGTCTATCTTGGCCAATTCACGTCTCATACCCTCAAAGTTACCTTTCTTTAAGTTCAGGACCCTTGTTTCTGAATTAACAATGTCAATCTCCATCCTAATGAAGAACTCAACCATATTATGGTCACTCTTGCCCAAGGGGCCACGCACAACAAGACTGCTAACTAACCCTTCCTCATTACTCAATACCCAATCTAGAATAGCCTGCTCTCTCGTTGGTTCCTCTACATGTTGGTTTAGAAAACTATCCCGCATACATTCCAATAAATCCTCTTCCTCAGCACCCTTGCCAATTTGATTCACCCAATCTATATGTAGATTGAAGTCACCCATTATAACTGTTTTACCTTTGTTGCACGCATTTCTAATTTCCTGTTTGATGCCATCCCCAACTCCGCTACTACTGTTAGGTGGCCTGTACACAACTCCCACTAGCGTTTTCTGCCCCCTAGTGTTTCGCAGCTCTACCCATATCGATTCCACATCCTCCAAGCTAATGTCCTTCCTTACTATTGTGTTAATCTGCTCTCTAACCAGCAACGCTACCCCACCTCCTTTCCTTTCTGTCTATCCCTCCTGAATATTGAATATCCCTGGACGTTCAGCTCCCAGCCTTGGTCACCCTGGAGCCATGTCTCCGTGATCCCAACTATATCATAGTCATTAATAGCTATCTGCATATTCAACTCATCCACCTTATTACGAATGCTCCTTGCATTGAGACACAAAGCCTTCAGGCTTGTTTTTACAACACTTACCCCTTATACAATTATGTTGAAAAGTGGCCCTTTTTGATTTTTGCCCTGGATTTGTCTGCCTGCCAGCCACTTTTACTTTTCACCTTGCTACCTATTGCTTCTACCCTCATTTTACACCCCTCTGTCTCTCCGCTCACACATTTAAGAAACCCTTTCCCTTTAACTCCATCCTCAACTATCCCATTTGACACCCCACCCCCCTTATTTAGTTTAAAACCACCCGTGTAGCATTGGCAAACCTGCCTGCCAGAATGCTGGTCCCCCACCTGTTAAAATGTAATCCGTCCCTTTTGTACAGTTCCCCCTTACTCCAAAACAGATCCCAGTGATCTAAGAATCTAAATCCCTGCCCCATGCACCACTTCCTCAGCCACACATTCAGGTCCCATATCTCCCTGTTCCTGCTCTCGACAGCACGAGGAACTGGAAGCAAACCGGAGATAACAACCCTGGAGGTCCTGCTTTTCAGCATTTTTCCGAGCTCTCTAAAGTCACGCTGCAGAATATTCATCCCCTTCTTTCCGACATCATTTGTGCTGACATGCACTACGACTTCCAGCTGTTCACCTTCGCCCTTGAGGATTTTCTGCACTCTGTCCGTGACATCCTGGATCCTGGCACCAGGAAGGCAGCACACCATCCTCGAATCCCGTCTGTTGCCGCAGAAACCCCTGTCCGTACCTCTCACAATGGAGTCTCCCACTACAATGGCGTTACCTGACCTTGGCCTATTTGGTTTTGACTCAACAGCCCTATTTGCATCGCAAGCCAGTCCGCTGCTCAGTGTAATAACGTCTTCTGACCCGACAGCTTCTAAGTGGGTGAACCTGTTCACAAGAGGTACAACATCCGGGGACGTTTGCATTCCATGCTTCCCTCCCTTTCTCACCGTCACCCACCTTCTCTCTTCCAGTACCTTAGGTGTAACAATCTTGCTGTAGGACTTGTCGAGGAACGACTCCACTTGCTTCTCCAGTTCCCCAACACAGTCCTTCAGGAGCTCTACCTGGATGCACTTCTCACAGTTGTACCAGCCAGAGGCACCAGCAGTGTCCTTGACCTCCCACATACTGCAAGCATCACACTGAATCAGCTTGCCTGACATCTCCTTCTTTCGTCTCTCCCTCTGCAGTATTTTGTGTAGCCTCCTCTCCTCAGCCTCCTCGCCGAAGACTCTCGAGCCATGCTTCTGACTTTTACCTTGTAGTGATGATAAAGAGTTGGGGAGGGGGAGGGAATTACTTAAATGATTGCCTAGGAGTTAAGTTTCTGGTCAATGTTGGCTCCAGGAAGTTTGATGGTTGTGGCTCCCTTGACAGTAAAGGTAGTGGATAGACACTTTCCCATTGGAAATTACCATTGCCCGGCACCTTTAGGCAATAATTATGCATGCTTCTTATCAGTCCATGCCTGAATGGCAACGCCCAGCCAACCTTCTTAGGAGCTGCAAATGCAATTGACCATCGGTGAGCATCACCGCCTTAGATTTTATGATGGAAAGACATTGTAAAAGCAGCAATAAAGGGATTCAGTCAAGGACATTACCTTGAGGATGATACCAGATCAGTGATGTACTGGGCTGGGAAAAGTGAACTCCAATAACCACACCCTTTTCATTTGTGTGAGGAATGACTTCAGCTATTTTCCTTGGACGGTCAATAATTTCAGTATTCTCAATGCTCTTTTTTGCCACACTGTCACAAGCTAATGCTAACTTCTCGGCTGCTTTTTTCTTTGTACAGGGACTTTGAGTATTTAAATAATGCTGTAAATATACTGACGTTTAGATAACATGGTAAACATGGGCAGTGTGGTCATAGTGTCATTTATCCACCTTTCCTTCACTGGAAGGGTGAAGAATATTATAGTGGAACATTACCAAGTTTGTAGGATGTCTGGGAACTTGTCACAACAATGGGAATTTTGGCGCAAAAAGATACAAAATGCTTGAGTGACTCAGCGGGATAGGGAACGTATTTGGGTGGGACCATTCACAATTTTTGTAAACCAGCATCTGCAATTCCTTATGTGTACGGATTAATGGCCCACCTTGGTTAGTTCCACCCATACCATAAGGAGCTCCATAGATGCTGCTGCACCCGCTGAGTTCCTCCAGCATTTTTGTGTACCTTCAATTTTCCAGCATCTGCAGTTCCTTCTTAAACACCATAATGCCCCTGTCCCACGTAGGAAACCTGAACGGAAACCTCTGGAGACTTTGCGCCCGACCCAAGGTTTCCGTGCGTTTCCCGGAGGTTTGTGTCAGTCTCCCTACCTGCTTTCCACTACCTGCAACCTCCGGCAACCACCTGCAACCTCCGGGAACCGCACGGAAATCTTGGGTGGGCCGCAAAGTCTCCAGAGGTTTCCGTTCAGGTTTCCTAAGTGGGACAGGGGCATTAGGAGCTGAATTCGTCCATTGAGCCCATCCAGCCATTCAACATGGCCAATCTATTTTCGTTCTCAACCCCATTCTCCCTACTTCTCCCTGTAACCTGCACACCCTTTTACTAATCAAGAATCTATCAGCCTCTGCTTTTAGAATACCCAATGTCAGACATCTGTGGCAATGAATTCCACAGATTCCCCACCCTCTGCCGAGAAAAACACACAACTCCTCAGCTCCATTGTGAAGGTAGTCCTTTTATTCTGAGGCTGTGTCCTCTGGTGGTAGCCTCTCCAGTTAATGTAAGCATTCTTTCCGACCTTGCAGTAAAGGTGGAAATGAATACATTTGGTGGTGTGGGGGGGAAAAAAAGTTGAGGGAAACAATCCACTCCATTAAAAGTGCTGATTCTCGCTTTCGCTCGCGTTATTCACACAGGTCACCAGATCCAAACAATGGTGTCAAGTGACAGCCCGCAGCTGTCTGCGACAACACGCGTTATAGACAGAGGACACACACACACACAGAGCCTATTGATCCAAGCTCGCTGCTGCCACAATCCTCGATCTTTTATTTCATCCTTACAAACGGCCGGATTGCTGATTAAATCTCCCTCTCGTGTTATTGACGTAATTGATGAGTATCGCTTTTTTTTCCCCCTCTCTCTTTTTTTTTCAATCCGACCCCCGAATTAGAACCGGGATTCGGCTGTTCGCTGCTTTACACACCTCGGTGTACTCTGGTTTTCGTGAAAGGATGGATTGAAATCTAATGCATCTGCCTGGTGAGCTTCACTGACGTCAGGACTCGGAAGCCTGTGACTGGACTGGAGCTGGGTTTGTGGATATTTCTAAATATAATCGCTGTCCCTGCCCGGTGCACAGTGCCCGCTGCCCAGTGCTCGCTGCCCGTTCACGACTCATTAGCATTCGGCAGCAAAGCACACGGACGGAGCACGTATGTGAAACTGACGAGGAGAGTAAAGTTCACCGCCCGGAATCCCTGGCTGCTGCTGCTGCTGCTGGGGACTCGGTCCAGCTCACTTCTAGTTTCTTTGTTATTCGGATCGTGGACTCAACTATGAATAAATCGCCCCTTTGGCTTCCCGCTGTTGACAAGCTGCCGATACAACAATAACCATGTAAGTTGCAGGCACGGATTTGGCGATCGATGGTAGGTGTGTTTATTTTTATTTGGGCTCACGCTCAGTCAGAGCCGCTCGATGCAAAGACTCATTAGGCTGGGTAGCTCGCACACACACACACACACACACACACAGCACAAAGCCCCAGCCCAGCCAGATGCCTGCAGCTCATTGTACAGGAGTGTTTTCAGTCTGCAGCCGCCCGGCCCCGCTTGACCCTCTGTAACCTCTCCCTTCTCTAGGTCGGTTCGCATCGTGGCGTTGGGCAACGAGAAAGGGGGCTTCGAAGAAAGCTTGCAGCAACCGGATCTGATCACCACCTATTTCGGCAGACATGCTATTATCCGGCACATTGAAGAGAGGCGGCTGCTGGGTTTAGCTACCCACAACGGATTCCCTGCATTCGTCGAGTACCAGGCGTATGTCTTCGGCAGAGTCCGGGTACTAATTCACGACTGTCCCAGTTGGGTAAGGGAGCAACAAGTACCGAATGGGACTCGCTTAGGGCCAACTGAACAATGTAGGACTGTGCAACCCGTCCCGAAGTCACCCCCTCACACATCCCACCCAACCGCTTACATTCAATAGTCTCCTCATTCTGCTGCAGGACGTCCAGTTGACCTGAGGGCGAATAGTTTTAAAAGTTTGCAAATTCAAAATGCTATGTTTATGGAGGCATGTTAGATGTGAGAGGCACAAGAAAATCTCCAGGCTGCTGTCTTATCGTTGAAACATTTGTTTTACATTATTTGACGGTTTGCTACATAGCAATCCATTCGTGCCTCTCGCACACAGATAAGTCTTGTGTTCCCCACACGGTCAAGACGTCACGAGTGTCAACTGGAGTTGGTTCATTTCGTCCATTCAATCAGATCAGGATGATCTTTTATCCCAGCACCACTATGATGTAGTAACCCCATATTAGTTGAGTCCCCTAATTCAAAAAAGAACAATAAAATAAATGCCTGTACTGAATATGCTCCGTCATTGAGCTTCCACAGCCTTCTCAGGTAGAAAACTCCAAACATTCCCTACTTTTTGTATGAACGTTTTTCTCCTCATCTCAAACTAAAAGTCTGATCCCTTATTTGCCTCTTTTGGTAGAAAGAAAAGCAGCTATTTTATACCTTTCCTTGTTTTCCCTCACTATTAAAAAGCCATCATTTTTACCAAGACACAATTCTTTAGAAACTTCCTGTAACCATTAGTCATTGGTTACCTTCAGGAGGTACATTAAAGGATCAAGCCAGGGTGAACAGAATTCCTTTTAAAAATAAGTAGCACAAGTATGCTTCTGATCCTATACTTCCAGTGAACAACATGGAAAATAGCTATGGCTATTATAATATATAGGCCTAATACACATGTTTAGAATAAGACCAAGGGGGACCCGTTGGGTCCCGTCCCCTCAACGCGTGTTTGCGGGGGGGGGGGGGGGGCTGCGGCGTAACACCCCCGCACACACACTAACCACCCCCCCCCCCCCACACACACATACACACATATTAACCACCCCCCTTGATATTATATTAATATTCATTGGCTCATTTTACCCCATCCCTGCCCTATCTCGAGGAGCAGAGAGAGTGGGACAGAGAAAGAGATAGAGGGGGGAGATGGGATGGAGAGGGGGGCGAGAGAAGGGGGGTAGAGGGGGAGGAGAGAGGGGGAGGAGAGGGGAAGGACACTTACTGCTGAACACTTCAGTTAAAGGAGCAAAATATTAGCTTCCCAAAATTGAAATGCAATTAAAATATTTTGAAATTATCATCCAAGGTATATAAAATTCATAAAAATAAAAATATTGTGAGCCGTTTGGGACCCTATAATCTGAAAAAGGATGTGCTGGCATTGGAGACGGTCCAGAGGAGGTTAACAAGAATAATCCCAGGAATAATTGGGAGAAGATATCATGAACATTCAAAGGCCCTGGGCCTGTACTCGCTGGAGTTTAGAAGGATGAGGGGGAGACCTCATTGAAACTTACTGAATAGTGAAAAGCCTGTATAGAGTGAATGTGGTGAGGATGTTTCCACAAGTGGGAGAGTCGGGACCAGAGGGCATAGCCTCAGAATAAAAGGATGTACCTTTAGAAAGGAGATAAGATGGAATTTCTTTAGTAAGAGGGTGGTGAATCTGTAGAATTCATTGCAACAGACGGCTATGGAGGTCAAGTCAATGGATATTTTTAAGGCGGAGATAGATCGATTATTGATTAGTAAGGGTGTCAGGGGTTATGGGGCAAAGGCAGGAGAATGGGGTTAGACAATAGACAATAGATGCAGGAGCAGGCCATTTGGCCCTTCGAGCCAGCACCGCCATTCAATGTAATCATGGCTGATCATCCCCAATCAGTACCCCGTTCCTGCCTTCTCCCCATATCCCTTGACTCCGCTATTTTTAAGAGCCCTATCTAGCTCTCTCTTGAAAGCATCCAGAGAACCTGCCTCCGCCGCCTTCTGAGGCAGAGAATTCCACAGACTCACCACTCTCTGTGAGAAAAGGTGTTTCCTCGTCTCTGTTCTAAATGGCTTACTCCTTATTCTTAAATGTGGCCCCTGGTTCTGGACTCCCCCAACATCAGGAACATGTTTCCTGCCTCTAGCGTGTCCAAGCCCTTAACAATCTTATATGTTTCAATGAGATATCCTCTCATCCTTCTAAACTCCAGAGTGTACAAGCCCAGCTGCTCCATTCTCTCAGCATATGACAGTCCCGCCATCCCGGGAATTAACCTTGTTGAGAAGGAATGATAGATCAGCCATGATTGAATGGCAGAGTAGACCTAATGGACCGAATGGCGTTATTCTACTCCTAGAACTGATCTTAGTTGTCAATCTATAAAAGGCAATGAGAAACAACAGTTGTCTCTTATCTATATTCTGGTTATATTTTGAATGTTCACGGGAAGAAATTGTACATTCCATATTTTAGTAACTATAGTACAGACACTGCTACTTAATATCCAGGTCACTTTTCTTGGGTAGTGAGTATTTGGAAGTAAATCAGTCAGAATGTACTGTACTATTTGGGAATTACTCAGGCTCCTATTATTAGCTTGTGTTAATGAAGTGCAAATTTAATGTAACAAACATTAGGATTGTGACAGTAATTACGCAAATGTGTTATTCAATTAACATAGCTATGAGTGGCGACATTCATTCTTTCTTCCAAAAGGGAAGCATATAGATGTTAAAGGCAATATGCGAATGTAATATTATATTTATGATACACTGCTAAGGCTTGGCAGCTGGCACGTAGGCGCCTATCAGCTCTAGTAGCGATGCACTCTGGATGATGAGCAGAGCAAAATTCTGATCACAAGATCGTCCTTGGCAACAGCTGAGTAAAGCACTTAGGAATTACATGAGAAAAGCTTCATCTTTGCGGAAGCAACTGAAAGATGCAATATTTTTAAAGAGGTAACCGAGAGTGACCGATAAGTGTTCGGCACGGACTTGAAGGGCTGAGATGGCCTGTTTTCCGTGCTGTAATTGTTATATGGAGAGCTGAATATATCGAGACAAAATGTGTGTACTAAAATATCAAATGGGACACAATTTTGAAAATTCACCTGGTGGTAGTAGGTGTCAGATGGATTGTGGCTTCTGTCATAATATGTCAATTAATACTCCAAATAAACACTACCAATGACTTTAGTTTCTCAATTGTAGGGTTAACAAATATTTGTTATGATAAATTTTCATTTTAAAATCAACTCTTTCAAGTTTCAAAACCATTAATTAGCTTAGTTTATTATTGTCACGTGATACGGTGACAAGCTTTTTTTTGCGTGCTATCGCAGATAGAGCATAAATGAAATAATGTTTAGTGCAGGATAAAGTCCAGTAAAGTCTGATTTAAAGATAGTCCGATGATCTTTAATCAGGTAGTGAAGATGGTTGTGAAAATTTGCAGCAGGATTGTGATCGATTGGCCAGGTGGACTGAGGAATGGTTGATGGAATTTAATACAGAGAAATGTGAGGTGTCTAACATGGGCAGGACCTAACATGGGCCTGGGCCTACACAGTGAATGGTAGGCCTCTGGGGAATGTTATAGAGCAGAGGGATCTCGGAGTGGAGGTGCATGGTTCCTTGAAGGTGGAGTCGCAAGTAGATAGGGTGATCAAAAAGGCTTTTGGCATATTGGCCTTCATCAGTCAGAGTATTGAGTATAGAAGTTGGGAGATTATGTTGCAGGTGTTTAAGATGTTGGTGAGGCTGCAATTAGAGTATTGTGGTCAGTTCTGGGCACCATGTTATAGGGACGATATTGTCAAGCTGGAGAGGTGTACAGGGCAGATTGACGAGGATGTTGCCGGACTAAAGGATGAGAGGAATAAATCGGAGAGATGCGCAGGGTCTGCGGCAGAGAGTTCCAGAGATTCACCACTCTCTGTGTGAAAAATGTTTTTCTCATCTCGGTCCTAAAGGATTTCCCCATTATCCTTAAACTGTGACCCCTTGTCCTGGACTTCCCCAACACCGGTAACAATCTTCCTGCATCTAGCCTGTCCAACCCCTTAAGAATTTTGTAAGTTTCTATAAGATCCCCCCTCAATCTTCTAAATTCTAGTGAGTGCAAGCCGAGTCTATCCAGTCTTTCTTCATATGAAAGTCCTGACATCCCAGGAGTGGTCTCACAAATACCCTGTACAACTGCAGTAGAACCTCCCTGCTCCTATACTCAAATCCTGTTGCTATGAATGCTAACATACCATTCGCTTTCTTCACTACCTCCTGCACCTGCAAGCCTACTTTCAATGACTGGTGTACCATGACACCCAGCTCTCGTTGCATCTCCCCTTTTCCTAATCGGCCACCATTTAGATAATGGGGTCACGTACAACAAAACTGCTAACTAACCCTTCCTCATTACTCAGTACCCAGTCTAGAATAGCCTGCTCTCTTGTTGATTCCTCTACATGTTGGTTTAGAAAACTATCCCGCACACATTCCAAGAAATCCTCTTCCTCAGCACCCCAGCCAATTTGATTCACCCAATCTATATGTAGATTGAAGTCACCCATTATAACTGTTTTACCTTTGTTGCATGCATTTCTAATTTCCTGTTTGATGCCATCCCCAACTCCGATACTACTGTTAGGTGGCCTGTACACAACACCCACTAGTGTTTTCTGCCCCTTAGTGTTTCGCAGCTCTACCCATATCGATTCCACATCCTCCAAGCTAATGTCCTTCCTTTCCATTACGTTAATCTCCTCTCTAACCAGCAACACGACCCCACCTCCTTTTCCTTTCTGTCTATCCCTCCTGAATATTGAATATCCCTGGATGTTCAGCACCCAGCCTTGGTCACCCTGGAGCCATGTCTCCATGATCCCAACTATATCATAATCATTAATAGCTATCTGCACATTCAACTCATCCACCTTATTACGAATGCTCCTTGCATTGAGACACAAAGTCTTCAGGCTTGTTTTTACAATGCTCTTACCCCTTATACAATTATGTTGAAAAGTTCCCCTTTTTGATTTTTGCCCTGGATTTGTCTGCCTGCCACTTTTACTTTTCACCTTGCTACCTATTGCTTCTACCCTCATTTTACACCCCTCTGTCTCTCTGCTCACACATTTAAGAACCCCACCATCTCTTATTCTCTGTTTATTATTGTTTTCTTCTTTCCCCCCTACATGTTGGGTCTGAGTGCTTCCCTTCTCTGCCTCCTGCCTCACACACTGTCTACTAGCTTTCTCTATTTGAGTCCCTCCCCCCATCCGTTCTAGTTTAGTCTCCGCAGTAGCCTTTACAAATCTCCCCGCCAGATTATCGGTCCCCCTCGGGTTCAAGTGCAACCCGTCCTTTTTGTACAGGTCACACCTTCCACAAAAGAGGTCCCAATGTTCCAGAAACTTGAATCCCTGCCCGCTGCACCAGTCCTTCAGCCACGCATTTATCCTCCACCTTGCTCCATTCCTACTCTCACTGTCGCGTGGCACAGGCAGTAATCCCGAGATTGTTACCTTTGCGGTCCTTCTCCTTAACTCTCCTCCTAACTCCCTAAATTTTCCTTTCAGGACCTCTTCCCTTTTTCTACCTATATCATTGGTACCTATGTGTACCACGAACCTCAGGCTCCTCTCCCTTCCATTTCAGGATATCTTGGACACGTTCAGACACATCCCAGACGCTGGCACCAGGGAGGCAAACTACCATCTGGGTCTCCCGACTACGTCCACAGAATCGCCTATCTGAACCCCTAACTATAGAGTCCTCTATTACTACTGCCCTCCTCTTCTTTTCCTTACCCTTCTGAGCAACAGGACCGGTCTCTGTACTGGAGGCCCAGCCGCTGTTGCTACCCCCAGGTAGGCTGTCCCCCCCAACAGTACTCAAACAGGAGTACTTATTGTCAAGGTGTACAGCCACCGGGGTACTCTCTAGTCCCTGCCTCTGCCCCTCTGCCCTCCTAACCGTGACCCACTTGCCTGCCTCCTGTGGTCTTGGAGTGACCACCTCTCTGTAACTCCTCTCTATGACTTCCTCGCTCTCCCTGACCAGACGGAGGTCATCGAGCTGCTGCTCCAGTTTCCTAATACGGTCCCTTAGGAGCCCCATCTCGACGCACCTGACGCAGATGTGGACGTCTGGAAGGCTATCAGACTCCATGACCTCCCACATCTGACATCCAGAACAGTAAACTGCCCTGGCCCTCATTCTCCTGCCTTACCCTGGATACAATACAATACAATACAATACAATACAAACTGCTGGAAGAAATCAGCAGGGATCTGACTCCCAATCAGCTGCTCCCTCTGGTCCGCTTCCACCAATCAGCGGCTTCCTCAAGCCCACTTGTTTTGAAATGCAACGGCTCTTGGGCCTCTATAAAAAACAAGCTGCGCGCTCAGGTTTTAACCCTACCGCTCGGGCGTAGCTCCTCCCTCTGCGACCGCTCCAGCGGCTCTTGGGCCTCTGTAATGTACATGGATAGGACAGGTTTTGAGGGATATGGGCCAAATGCAGGCAGGTGGGACTAGTGTAGCTGGCACATGTTGGCCGGTGTGGGCAAGTTGGAACTGTTTCCATGCTGTGTCACTCCATGACTCTATGAGGTAGATGGTAGATCAGGACCACACTCCAGTTGGGTTCAGTTGCCTGATAATTACTTATACCATCAAAAAAAAGTTATGGAATCCCCACGTTCTATATAGTTGCTTAGAAGGCGCAAAATTAAATGTATTTGGAAATATTGAATGCATCTTGAAGTGCATTAAACTGCAAAATTGTGATCCCCTCATCCATCAGGTTAATAATAAAGGATTATCTATAGGGTCTTTAATTGTATCCAAACTGTTCTCAAAACTCATGTTTGGCTTCTCGGACCATTCTTTGTATTATTTCTAAATCATAAAGAGATTGTTTCAAAATAGCTTGCAATAGTATCTGCGAGGATGACACTTTCATTTAATTATAGCTTAGCAATTAAACATTGACTTTGCTAAGTAACGGGAATTTTGGGCACTTTGTTGAGACTATGTACTGTAACTATTTCAATACCATGGGTTTGTTCTCAAGATATGAGTTGCATTGGTAAAGCTCATTTAGAGCCCATCTCAAGTGACCCCCAAGGAGACGGTGAAAGATTCTTCTCATTGGAACCCTTGGTATGTTGGATTTCATTAGGAGTCAACTACTTAAGGGCCTGTCCCACGAGCATGCCACTGCATGCGGCAAGTGCGACCAAACCGGAAGCGGGGGCCGCGCGGAGGTCGAGTGATCCCCGTACAGGGCCTGTCCCACCAGCATGCGACTGCATGCGGCAAGCGCCACCAAACCGGAAGCGGGGGCCGCGTGGATGTCGAGTGATCCCGTACGAGTTGATGTGAAGTTCGAGCGAAGTCCGCGGGAAGTTCACGCTAGGCGTACACCGTCAAGACACTGCGTACGGCGTCAAGACGCTGCGTACGGTGTCGAGACGCTGCGCACGCCCGTCGAGGTGGTGCGTACGGCCTCAATGCGGAATTTTTGGACAGTGTCAGTTTTTCGGAGCCCCACGCGGTGTCGGGACCAGCTCTGCACAACTCCATACGGTTCCGGCAATCGAAGTGGGACCGGCCCCGCGAGGCTGCACGGCTCAAGCGACCACGTTAGGTCGCGCTTGCCACATGCAGTCGCCTGCTCGTGGGCCAGGCCCTTTACTAATAGCATAATGTGGAATGCAGTCCAGGCCTGATGGCCAGTCATCTCTGAAGAACAAATTTAGTTTTGCAAGAATGGAATATTATTGAGGAATTTCTTTGCCATGATTTCATTAGTAGTTGGTGTTAATGGGAGAGTAATCAGGAGTCAAGAAAGCAGCTTTGAAGGAATAAACATCTCCTGTTCAATGCTTTTTTACATTCACTCTTTCCCCCAGTGCTCTAATGATGATTATATTGAATTATCACCACGTCATTACAACCTAATTTCCATTCACCTAGCTTTTATCTTGCATCAAAAGTATTTTCCATTATTTAATTGCATGTCATCAAATAGGAGAACATAACATTTACATATAAACACAAACTGTGATCCCATTGATATTGGAGATGCCAGCCGTACTTAAATATAGTGCTTTGACTGCACTATCAAAGTTATTCCACAAAGCAATGGAAAATTACAACTTTACGATGTTTGTCCACAAGCAGTAGAAATCCAAATCCAGGCCACATCTATTAATGATAATGTAAAATAGGGAACATTATATTAATATAATTCTTGTGATGTTTGTAGTATGAAAATGTACATATTGAGTACTTAATGATAAAGTGCAATGTGGATCTATTTCCACAAATTCTTATTTAATATTTTACTTATTAAAATTTAATTTTCAATATTCTTGCTATTGAGGGAGTGCAGCGTAGGTTCATCAGGTTAATTCCCAGGATGGCGGGACGATCATATGTTGATAGAATGGAGCGGCTGGGCTTGTATACTCTGAAATTTAGAAGGATGAGAGGGGTCTTATTGAAACATATAAGATTATTCAGGGTTTGGACACGTTAGAGGAAGGAAACGTGTTCCTGATGTTGGGGGAGTCCAGAACCAGGGGCCACTGTTTAAGAATAAGGGGTAAGCCATTTAGAACGGAGATGAGGAAAACTTTTTCACACAGAGATTTGTGAGTCTGTGGAATTCTCTGCCTCAGAGGGCGGTGGAGACAGGTTCTCTGGATGCTTTCAAGAGAGAGCTAGATAGAGCTCTTAAAGATAGCGGAGTCAGGGGATATGGGGAGAAGGCAGATATTGATTGTGGATGATCAGCCATGATCACATTGAATGGTGGTGTTGGCTCAAGGGGCCGAATGGCCTACTCCTGCACCTATTGTCTATTGGTACTATTTTATTTTTCTATTTTTCTCTGTTTTTGGTTGCCTGCTTTTAGCAATTTTACAAAATGTAATTGAATAGACTACATTCTGCCTGGTGTTTTGAATCTTGATACCATGAGATTGATAAGGGTGGTTGTTGTCTACATGGATTTTAGTATGGTATTTGACAAAGTCCACCATGGTAGGCTGATGCAGAAGATTAAGATGTACTTGGTTGTACGGATTCAGAACTCGCTTACTGATAGAAGACAGACTGTTGTGGTGGAAGGATAATATTCAGGCTTGAGATCTGTGACCAGTGGAGTTATGCAAGGATGTATGCTAGGACCTCTGCTGTCCTTTAATTCTCCATCGCACTCCCACTTTGACCTGTTGGCCTGTGGTTTCCTGTACTGTTACAATGTGGCACATTAAAGATGGGAAGATGTGAAGGAGATGTAAATGTAGACGGGTTAGTTAGTCAGTTTGGAGACTTCACCAAGATTGCTGTGGCCGCAGACTGTAAGGAAGCATATCAAAGTATACATCGGGATATAAATCAGCTACAGAAATAGGCAGAGAAATGGTAGATGAATAATCTAAGCAGTCTAATAGCCCTGTCTCACGGTGCGAGTCCACTCACGAGTGATCCCGAGTGAAAGAAAAAATCAAACGAGATTCCAAGTTTATGTTCACGAGTTTAAACGAGTTCCCATGTGTATGTCTAAGTTTGTCGGTTACTTCGCATTACTGCGATGTTCCAAGTTCACTCTCAAGAGTTACCAAGTTCTTCTCCCGAGTTACTCTTGAGCCAACAACGACTACTGACGTGTGGAAAACTCATCACATGGATAAAAATGATGTCATGTAGTTTTGTTTACTATAAAAAGCCTCCCATGATCATGGACAGAACTGCCCCGATGATCAGCTTCTCCGTGTCTCTTACGTAGCTACATGCTTCTCAGGGACGCCGCTCGATTCTCAGATTCTGCTCAGACGCGTTCCCCACATAAATGAACGAATTGGGCCAACCCATTCATTTGTTTGCAAACTCCAGCCACAGGCAACGTACCTGGTATTTTTTCCTAGGGCAGTGCTGTGCGTAAGTGACATGGTGATGTCTTGTCATGTAATTAACCACTGTGTGTTTGCAAACAAAAAAAACAGGTTTAACCTTTTATCAAATCGTTGCCTATCATTGTTACTCAGAGAGTGGTAGCTGTGTGGAATGAGCTTCCAGTTAAGGTGGTGGAGGCAGGTTCGTTTTTATCATTTAAAAATAAATTGGATAGTTATATGGATGGGAAAGGAATGGAGGGTTATGGTCTGAGCGCAGGTATATGGGACTAGGGGAGATTATGTGTTCGGCACGGACTAGAGGGGTCGAGATGGCCTGTTTCCGTGCTGTAATTGTTATATGGTTATATGGTTATATGGTTACAATGCAATAAATGGCATTTAAAGTACTCGGCTGTCAAAAAAAGCACAAAACGTAAAGGAGTTTAAGAAACAGACTGCAGGGAGAACTTGAAAAGTTTTGCAAATCGATTAATTTCAGGTAGAAGTTGAACTCAAGATTTAAATCCCCTGAAAGTTAGTTTTCTTAACACAGGATAGATGTTCTGCCAGAACGGAGTTGCTGAATAAAATCGTCTCCCGTTTTCCTCTGTTTCTTGCATGACCTCGGCTTGCCAGCTTCATTTCACACTCCGTGATCTGTGTAATGTATATAAGTGTAAAATAATAAACTGACCAAGAAGGTCCAGTGTTCTCCCCTGTTAGTTTAGTTTAGTGTAGAGATACAGCGCGGAAACAGGCCCTTCGGACCACCGAGTCCGCGCCGACCAGCGATCCCCGCACACTAACACCATCCTACACCCACTATGGACATTTTTACATTCACCAAGCCAATTAACCTACAAACCTGTACGTCTTTGGAGTGTGGGAGGATCTCGGAGAAAACCCACGCAGGTCACAGGGAGAACTTACAAACTCAGTACAGGCAGCACCCGTATCCGGGATCGAACCCGGGTCTCCGACGCTGCATTCGCTGTCAGGCAGCAACTCTACCGCTGCACCACCGTGAATGAAGGCTTGTTTTAAGTATCAAATAGAGGAACTGGACAGCATCTCATACAGTAAGTATATTCTGATTCAGTATTGAAAGTTATTCATTTTCAGAACGTAAAACACTAGGCAGGATCTCGGCCCCGCACTCGCTGCCATTGTGCAGCAAGGAGGCGGTGGGGGCAAAGTTACAGAAGACAGCTCCATCCTGCGGCTTTGAGTTAAAGAGAGAATTCAGCGCGGCCGCATCTATTGATGTGACCTACAAAGGGAACATGTGCACCGTCCAGAGCCAGAGCAGTTATACTTATGCCCCTGTCCCACTTAGGAAACCTGAATGGAAACCTCTGGAGACTTTGCGCCCCACCCAAGGTTTCCGTGCGGTTCCCGGAGGTTTTCGTCAGTCTCCCTACCTGCTTCCACTACCTGCAACCTCCGGCAACCACCTGCAACCTCCGGGAACCGCACGGAAACCTTGGGTGGGGCGCAAAGTCTCCAGAGGTTTCCGTTCAGGTTTCCAAAGTGGGACAGGGGCATTAGGATTTGTTTGAAACACGCATCACGTAGTTAGAAGACCAGCGGGCGGAGGTTTGTAACATTTTAATTGAATTTACTGCCAGGTCTACACACTGCGGGGAGACGGGAGATGAAATCTTTGAAAGTGGACGGATGCCTCCGCGCCTGCTCGTTCTAAGCGGAATATATTTTTAGTTGCCTTTCAAGCCAAGCTTTGGTTTTATTCCTTGTTTTTGTTTATTCGCAAACAATTGTCGTGTGTGAGGGTGTGAGAAGTCCATCCCGGGTGCCGACCGGCCACAGCTGCTGTTTTTTCACATCAGTTGCACATCAGATTGTTGGGAGACGGAGCTCAGGGTTCGCCTCCTGAGTTGCTTTGGTGCCCAGGCATGAGTTGAAGTGGAGGGAGGTTGGGGTGGGGGGATGCGCAGGCGTCATTAATCTGTTTGGGGTGACAAAACTCTTGGGTTAGGCTGGGGTCATTCTCTGCCCTCATCTCTCTCTTTCTGTGTGTGCATTAGCAGGGGGAAGAGCGGTCTACCTCGCTGGGGCACAAGTCCTCTGCTGCCTGCCCCTTGCAGCCATCAACTTGTTTGTTCCTTTGGTGCACCTCATCTGCCCTGCTCCCAGCCCTAGCCCTGCCCCACCTCTCTGCCCCATTCTCTTGGAAATGTCGCTTCCGCCGCTGTAACGTGGAGGGGTCCGGCTGGCTGGCTTGGTGGGTGGGCAGGGAGGGGGAGTGGGTACAAACCACCGAATCCATTCTCAAAAGTCGGGCAGAGCCGTGTAGAACTGGCGTTTCTCTCTGCTTTGTATACGTGGGAATTCCCTCAGTATGGTCACTTTTCACGCGTCCCGCCCGGTGTTAACTCAGGCCAAACCCACGAGTTACTCACGAGTCACCACGGCAAACTCACGGGCTATTACGGTATTGCAAACGAGTTTAAAAGTATCACATTTTTCCTTCAAGAGTATATTTGACTCGTGGAAATATTTCAACATGTTGAACATTTTTCCCCAGTTAACACATTTCCCGAGTACCTGCCGTGAGCGTTACGAGTCGCTAAGTTACCTCCACGAATTCCAACGCTCCCGCTGCGTTAATTCTACGTAATTACCCCGAGTTTGATTTGTTTTTAACTCGGGATCACTCGTGGGTGGACTCGCACCCTGAGACAGAGGTTTAAGGGCAAAGCTGTAGGCAATGTCTTTATGGACTTTAGCACGGCATTTGTCACGGTTCCATATGGTAGGCTGCTTTGAAAGGTTAGACTGCATGGGAACCAGGAGGCCTGTGACTAGTGGTGCGCCTCTGGGAGCAGTGCTGGGCCCATTGCTGTTTGTGGTTTATAACAACAATTTGGATGAGAATGTAGAAGGCATGATTAATAAGTTTGCAGATGACATTAATGTGGGTGGTATCATAGATAGTGAAGATGTTTACCAAATATTACAGCAGAAAATTGAGCCTTTGGGAAAGTGGGTTGAGGAATAGTTAACGGAGTTTAATGCAGATAAGGGTCAGGTGTTGCATTTTGAGAAATCAAACAGGGTAGAACTTTCACAGTGACAAATTCTGCCTATAGAAACATAGAAACATAGAAAATAGGTGCAGGAGTAGGCCATTCGGCCCTTCGAGCCTGCACCGCCATTCAATATGATCATGGCTGATCATCCAACTCAGTATCCCATCCCTGCCTTCTCTCCATACCCCCTGATCCCTTTAGCCACAAGGGCCACATCTAACTCCCTCTTAAATATAGCCAATGAACTGGCCTCAACTACCTTCTGTGGCAGAGATTTCCACAGATTCACCACACTGTGTAAAAAATGATTTTCTCATCTCGGTCCTAAAAGACTTCCCTCTTATCCTTAAACTGTGACCCCTAGTTCTGGACTTCCCCAACATCGGGAATAATCTTCCTGCATCTAGCCTGTCCAACCCCTTAAGAATGTTGTAAGTTTCTATAAGATCCCCCCTCAATCTTCTAAATTCTAGCGTGTACAAGCCGAGTCTATCCAGTCTTTCTTCATATGAAAGTCCTGCCATCCCAGGAATCAATCTGGTGAACCTTCTCTGTACTCCCTCTATGGCAAGAATTAGGTTAGGAGACCAAAACTGTACGCAATACTTCAGGTGTGGTCTCACCAAGACCCTGTACAACTGCAGTAGAGCCTCCCTGCTCCTATACTCAAATCCTAATCTAAGCGGCTTGTATAAAGGAAGTCCAGTCATTATTGGGTAAGTTAAAGTTACCCACTCTAACAACCCTGTGGCTTTTACATTTGTGTACAAGGCTGTAATGTGCCTGAAAAGATGTATTGCTGTTCCTCAAGCTTGTCTTGTGCCACATTGTAACAGTACAGGAAACCACAGGCCAACTTGTCAAAGTGGGAGTGCGATGGCGAATTAAAGAGGCTGGGGTAACAGGAAGCTCACAGTCACTCCTGCAGACTGAACAAAGTAATCTCACAATCTGTGTTTGGATTCCTCAATGTAGAGGAGAAATGCAAATTGTTGTTAAATGATCAGAAGGAAAATTGAAAGAAAACAGAAGAAATTGAAGTGATGTTCGGCGCCGACTCAGTGGACTGAAGGTCATGTTACTGTGCTGTGCCCTATGTATGACTGTGATTGATTCCATGATGTGTCAAAGGGTGGTCAGATGCATGTATCCTACTAAATCTGTAATCTGAAAATTGATCAGACAACTGAAATGCAAGGAATCGAAAAGAGAATTGATTTTTTAAATACACTTTACCGTGAGGCAGGTACAATAGCTACATTTAAAAGATTTGGACAGGTACACGGATGGGAAAGATTTAGAAGGATATAGGCCAAACACAAACAAATGGGTCAAGCTTCCATGACTTTCTGCTACAAAAGCTTTTGAGAAAGTCAGCACCCGAATGAAACATATATTGTTTTACTAAACTAATGCTTTTCCAGACCGCAAGTGAACCATCAGGAATTCTTTATTCAATGGAAGAATTTGTTATCTCGAGTGTTCCCGAGGGGTATTCTTCATGAAACAATACCCTATTGTCTTTTCAAATTCTATTTTTCTTAAATGTCAGGTATTTTTGGCATAATCTCAATGATTACACTTATACTTGCAGTTTTGGACCCGTGGGAAGCAGTTTTGAGAGCAGACGTAAACATGAGTGTATAGCTTGAAATCTGGCCTGTGACACTCAACAGCCATCCACCATTGTGCAATCTATTTAATAGGTACCTGGGATATGATTTTATTAATTTTGAAAATTTATAAGGTAAGAAAGTGCATGTTGCCTTCTTAGAATGTTTTAATATAATAAAGAGGCAACAGAAGAAATGTTGCTCTTGTTAAGTCAGAAAGGTATGTGCTGAAACCATTTATTTTTTTACTCTGGGCCCACAGATAGCTGAGTCATCTCTTGTTCAGCCAACACTGAACATGACATGCATTGTTAATTTTGCATGAATTTTCATCAATAATGATCTTGAAAAATGCATAATGATATTCATTGTTCCATTGAGATCAAGATGCTTTGATTCAGTTGCTGCACTACCATATTGAATTCCACAAGTTGTACGTCAGTCCCTTAGAATGAGGAATAATTCTGATGTTTCAATAGTACAGGCATAATTGACTATAGATGTCGGGCAATAAAAAAGGCAATTGCATTCAGTTGAATATTTATAGGTTAGAAGAGAACGTACAGAATTTTTTTAAATTAGCCAAATACTTTGTGGTAGTTATATATTTTAACGTTGTTGTTTTACCGGCTTTTAACTAGTTATACTGGTCCATCAGGGACTGGATTGTTTTTAGTGTTATTATGTGTGAAATGTTTTAAATTTCATGTGCGATGCTCTGGGAAACGTCTGGGAAACGTCTTTTCATTTTGCACTGTACAACTGTTGCTTGCAAGATGACAATAAAGGTTGATTGGATTAGTTCAGATATTTTGCACAGTGACAATGCAGGCGTTTTGTCTTCCACAGCACAAACATTGAGAATGGAATTATTTTTTACTACAATAGGTAAACAAATATTTCAAAAAGGCATGTCTTGTAGGGTCAGTAAAATGTATGTGCCACAATTCCTTTTAACTGTCTTTTGTGTTTTAATGAATTTGTGTGCACTTTTGGTAATCTTATCCTTAGTGTTTTAGACAAGGCAACGAGTTGGCCAATTCCAGTCATGTAATTTACTGAGCTACGTGGCTACGGGTGCTGCCTGTTTAGAGTTTGTATGTTCTCACCATGACCGTGTGGGCTTTCTCCGAGTGCTCCGGTTCCCCCCCACATTTCAAAGACGTGCAAGTTTGTAAATTAATTGGCTTCTGTAAATGTCCCTAGTGTATAGGATAGAACTAGTGAACGGGTGAATGGGTGACCGCGGGTCGGCGTGGACTCGGTGGGCCGAAGGGCCTGTTTCCACACTGTATGTATAAACTAAACTATAAATTTGCCTTAAGGTCCATAAGAGTTTTGAAACTCCTGATTGTAGCTTTCATGGATTGGTTTTTGGACCATTTGTAATTAAGCTGAGATTTACAACAAATGTCACATTCAAGGTCTCTGTTATATCATTATCTTTCAGAACATCTTCATTGCTGCCTGCTGAGAATTGGGGAAGGATTTGTACATATTCTGCTTATTGTCCATTTTCTCGCAGAGGAGATTGAGATTAGAATATGCTATTATATCAATATTTGCAAACACTGTTTCTTACCAAGATCTGATGCCACGTTTCTTATGCCATTCTTACTCTCTGACTGATTGAACTAATGACAATAATTTAGAAGTATACAACAGAGAATTAAACCAACAAACATTCAGATAATTTAACGCGCTCTCCTTTTTTGTACCTAGATTCAGAATCAATACTTCCACATGTCCCTTTCTATCCCAACGTTATATCATTTCCATTCTTTTCCCATTGAAATATTGATGAAAATACTTAGATTCACAGTGCATTGCTGAAAATGGACTTGCAACAGAGAGAAAGGTGAAAATGAAAGATAAAGATTCCTGGTTATTTTGTCCTACTCCCTAATGTGTGTGCACTTGCATGTCTGACATGACTTTGAATCTGATCACAGAGACATACAGCAAGGAAACAGGCCCTTCAGCCCATTTCATCCATGCTTTCCAAGATGCCCCTTCTAAGCTAATTTCATTTGTCTGCATTTGGTCTATATCCCCTTTAACCTTTCCTATCCACGTATCTGTCCAAATGTATTTTAAAAGTTGTTATTGTACCTGCTTCAGCTACTTTCTCTAGCAGCTCCTTCCCAACCACTCTCTGTGAGAATAAGTTTCCTATCAACTCCTATTAAATCTTTCCCCTCTCATCTTAAACCTATGCCCTCTAGTTCTTGATTCCCTACCATGGGAATAAGACTGTGCATTCACCCTATCTATTACCCTCATGATTTTATACACGTCAATAACATTACCCCTCAGCCTTCTGCATTCCAATGAATAAAGTCCTAGCCTGGCCAACCTCCCAATGGCATAGGCTCTTGAATTCTGGCAAAATTCTTGTAAATCTTCTTTGCACTCTTTCCAGCTTAATGGCAGGGTTGTTATTGCAGGGTGACCAAAACCAAACACAATACTCTATCTGTGGCCTCACCAGCATCTTGTTCAAGTGTAACATCAAGTGCCAATGGCTATACTCAATGAAGGCTAACATGACAGGAGCTTTCTTCATCACCCTATCTCTCTGCAATGTCACTTTCAGGGACTATGTACTTGTCTTTCCAGTTCCCTCTGTTCTACAATGCTCCCCGGGACCCTATGATTCACAATGAAGGCCCTGTCCTGGTTTGAGTTCCCAAAATGCAACTGCTTACACTTATCTGAATTAAACTCCATTTTTCATTCCTTGGCCCACTTAGCCATTCAAATAGTTGCTGTAGATGACCAGCAGCAATGGGTCCAACACGGATCCTTTAGGCACACCACTAGTTCCAGGCTTCCAGTTGAAAAAATAACCTTCCATTACCACCCTCTGCTTCTCACCATGAAACCAACTCTGTATCCAGTGAGATGGCTCTTCCTGGATCCCATTTGATCTAACCCTCCAATGCAGCCTACCATTTGGAACCTTATCAAGGGCCTTGTACTGCTCTGCCCTCATCCACCTTCTTAGTTACTTCTTCAAAAACTCAATCAAATTTGTGAGACACGACTGCCATGCACAAATCCATGCTGACTATCCCTAATCATCCCTGTCTTCGACCACCTCGCCTGGATCTAATAATGAATGATATTTCTCAGCCAGGACTTCTGTAATTTCTTCTCTAGCTTCCCATAGTATCCTTGGATATAACTAATTAGATGGGATATATATCATGTTCCTATGTCTTAGGATGTCCAACACTTCCACAACTGTAATACAGACTGTCATCAAAGACATCTCCATTAACTTTTCCGTTCCTTTTTTCCCCTTATTTTTATCTTGTTCTCTGCTGTAAAAACAGGAGAAATATTCATTGAATACCTTGCCCATCTCCTGTGCACATACATGCGCACTTTGGTATCTGGGGGCCATATTCCTTCCCTTTTTCCTTTACATAGAAACATAGAAAATAGGTGCAGGAAGAGGCCATTCGGCCCTTCTAGCCAGCACCGCCATTCATTGTGATCATGGCTGATTGTCCCCTGTCAATAACCCGTGCCTGCCTTCTCCCCATATCTCTTGACTCCACTAGCCCCTAGAGCTCTATCTAACTCTCTCTTAAATCCATCCAGTGACTTGGCCTCCGCTGCCCTCTGTGGCAGGGAATTCCAGAAATTCACAACTCTGGGTGCAAAATGTTTTTTCTCACCTCAGTCTTAAATGACCTCCCCTTTATTCTAAGACTGTGGCCCCTGGTTCTGGACTCGCCTGTTCTGGACTTTAATATACCTTTAAATGGTGTTTGTCATTCACTCTTGTAATACTCCTTTTGAGAGATTGGAAGGGGATTTAGAACATTTATGGGCAATCCCCAGGACAACCTTGGTAAGAGGAGACACATATTTTTATTTTTGGGTTACCAACAACCCAACCCCCCCCCCTCACCCCAACCTTCTCCAAACCACTAACTGACCTTAACCCTGAAGCCTTGGCTTGATCATCATCCTCTTAACTTTAGATCGCTCCCCAATATTAGAAACAGTTTAGTCAAACATCATATATCTTTTATCAAATTTAATCATTATGCCTTCCCCAGTATTAAGGAACTAAATTGATAATCCATATTTACAATGAAATTGTATATGAGAATAATGTCATTGTGTACTCCCTTCAAAAGAGTTGTAATAAGAGACAGCTATGGGTGTATTGGGGATACGTTCCTTCAGTGATATTTCTATGTCCATTGGGTTAATTTGCCTGTTAATTTACGAGCCTGTTTTAGAGAGGAGGAGGCACACTCTGGATTAAGACGATTAAGAATCCTTTTACATGAACTACTTCCTTATGTTAGTGCCGCTGTCTTGTGGTGCTGGCTGTCATATAGAATGAAACATGGATTTGGGTGTAAACAATGCATGGGAAGATTCTGACTACTCAATTGCATTTTGGTTTCCCAGTGTCAATGACAATTCTTACCATTTTTTTTGTCAGGAATTATTCGACAATGACTGGTATAGGTCTCGGAATATAGTTGGGCTGGCAGACATCATTGTTCTCAAATATTCCGTCAATGACAAAAACACATTTCAAGAAGTGAAAGATAACTACGTGCCGATGATTAAGAGGATACTGAACCAGTGGACTGTTCCAGTGATAATTGCTGCTATTGGTACAAGACAAAATGGTGAGTAAAAAGTCATGCTCATTTCTTTCAAATACCCAGTAGGAAAACAGCATATGGCAGTGTTAGTGTAATTGAGATAACAGTCATTCTGTCAATTTGATGACTCATTAATTAAACAAAAATGGAAGAAAGCAACTGATATTTTCCGCTGTTCCAATCTACTTTCTCATTGTTTGAAATGCTCAAGTGAAACAATTCATTTCCATTGATAATTCACAAAGCAAACAATTTACAAACAGACCAAAATCGTTTCCAGTTTAATGTCAGATGTAATGAGTTTGCTGACGGGGAAATCATATAAGCGTATATTTGCTGTTTATTGTCCACTGATTCCTGGTGGAAAGAATGATGTGTGCATGTATGGGAGTAAGATGCAACCTTATCGTAAAAGGCCACATTAGACGTAATGTTGAGCAATGAACCTGAATTAGTCAGTAATTCAACAGTAAAGGAACACTCAGATTACAGTGGATATGACTATTGAATTTTGATTTTAATTTTGAAAAGGAAGAGTGAGTCATAAAACAAGGCTGATTTTGAAGGGATATGGTAGGAAATTGGCATCGTAGATTAAGTAGGCAATAACCCTTGTTACTATGAATAAACAATGGGAGGGATTCAGAAGTGTGTAGGGTGCATGGGCACGAGCATGACTTTAATTTACTAGCTTTTGGAGAAACATTTGTCTCCTTAAAGATAGCGGAGTCACGGGATATGGGGAGAAGGCAAGAACGGGGTACTGATTGTGGATGATCTGCCATGATCACATTGAATGGCGGTTCTGGCTTGAAGGGCCAGATGGCCTACTCCTGCACCTATTGTCTATTGCATAGCTGCCAAGTAGTACAGATTTTCCGTATTTCGTACGGAAATGCAATATGAATACGGAAATACGAATTTGCGTTGTCAAATACAGAGTTTTAAAAAAAAATCATTTGCGTTATTAAATACGGATTTTAAAATAAAATGACCATGGATAATCGTTACAACGAGTTACCGCTGCACCGGCCATGAGAGGGAAACGATTTGTTAACTACCACTGTTAGCACTTGTTAACAGCCAGTACTTAACACGTAGTTATACAATGTGTTATCAATACATCGATCCACATTCCTCAGTAAATGTATTGGTGTTTTGACCAAGTATTAATGATGCCGCGTTCCTTTGAATAAAATTCACGGGTGAATTTCTTAAAACTCACTGTCATTGAGGGCTCCGGACTGCGAGCACGGGCTTCTTACTGGTGTACAGGTAAAGTCATTCACCCACGTTATTTTTAAGAAGGAACTGCAGATGCTGGAACAACCGAAGGTAGACAAAAATGCTGGAGAAACTCGGCAGGTGAGACAAAAATGCTGGAGAAGCTCAGCGGGCGAGACAAAAATACTGGAGAAGCTCAGTGGGTGAGGCAAAAATGCTGGAGAAACTCAGCGGGTGAGATGCTTCCATGAGATTTTGTCTCACCCGCTGAGTTTCTCCAGCATTTTTGTCTCACCCGCTGCAAAATGGCACCGCGTAAAAATACTGATTTCCTCGGCAAAATACTGATTTTCAGGTACTAGAATACTAAAATGCTCTGACAAAACTTGGCAGCTCTGCTATTGTCTATTGTCTAAATGTATTCTAATTCAACATCTTTCTCTGTGCAATGTCTTGTAAGATAGCAATGTCATGTGTGAGTTGGAAGGTATCTTCACCAAGACAAACTCAACTGCATTTAATCTGGATATCTATTCTTTGGATAGGAGGTGGGCATAAAGGCTGCTGGGTATTGTTATGTGATGGTTCAACATGGAAGATTGAGTTGATAACTATAAAGCCCAGCAGCAAAGCTCGTTCAGGGGTAGAGTGGGAGACGGTTGTGAAATCTAGGAAACAAGGCAAGAATTATCAATGTATAATTCCAAGTAAAACACAAAGTGCTGAGTGGGGCAGGCAGCTTGACTCGCTGAACTACTCCAACACTTTGTACTTTGCTCAAGATTCCAGCATCTGCAGTTCCTTATTTCGCGATCATTTCTGGTAACCCAGGCCCCCTGTGCTCTTTTCTCTCTACTTCTGATTCACCTAGGTTCTCCGAACCTCCAGGACCCCATCATGCAGTTTCATTCCCCTCCCTTGTACAGGGCATGCAGTTGTACAGGGTCTTGGTGAGACCACACCTGGAGTATTGTGTACAGTTTTGGTCTCCAAATCTGAGGAAAGACATTCTTGCCATAGAGTGAGTACAGAGAAGGTTCACCAGACTGATTCCTGGGATGTCAGGACTTACATATGAAGAAAGACTGGATAGACTCGGCTTGTACTCGCTAGAATTTAGAAGATTGAGGGGGGATCTTATAGAAACTTACAAAATTCTTAAGGGGTTGGACAGGCTAGATGCATGAAGATTGTTCCCGATGTTGGGGAAGTCCAGGACAAGGGGTCACAGTTTAAGGATAAAGGGGAAATCCTTTAGGACCGAGATGAGAAAAACATTTTTCTCACAGAGAGTGGTGAGTCTCTGGAACTCTCTGCCACAGAAGGTAGTTAAGGCCAGTTCATTGGCTATATTTAAGAGGGAGTTAGATGTGGCCCTTGTGGCTAAAGGGATCAGGGGGTATGGAGAGAAGGCAGGTACAGGATACTGAGTTGGATGATCAGCCATGATCATATTGAATGGTGGTGCAGGCTCGAAGGGCCGAATGGCCTACTCCTGCACCTAATTTCTATGTCCATGTTTCCCTGACCTGGTTCTATTTCCCAGAAATGTAACCTCAAGTGTAACCCACCTCCAGTTTAAATTCCATTTGGAATATTTTGGAGGACCAAGCAACCAAGAAACCTGATGGTCTCCTATCCTCTCCCCCAATTGCTTCCATCTACCCATCTTACTGTGTAATATTATAAATAACTATCAGCTCCCTTGTGTGATGTTGAGAAACAAATCTTAACAATCATACTGAAATGATTCATATGAGAATCAGATAAAATTTACAAGTACTGTGCTGCGTTCAAAAGTGCCCAATCCAATACAGACATTTTTTATTTTTTAATTGACGTTTAGTGATAGCAAGCCAGCTTGTTTGATAAAATGTCTCCTGGTTGACATTAATTTAAATTAAATTTACTTCTGTTTCATGCCATGAGTGTAGAAGCTTAAAATAACAGTGGTTTAATTTAAGATGAAGTATTTAATGGACCATTGACATTTAAAAAGCAGTGTTTCGTATTGTAGCTTTTGTCTGATTATTGCATTATTTCAGTTCAATGCCATTGATGATATTTATTCTCCAATAACACGTATAACAGGTGACGGATATTTATAATGGCAAACTTGATTAAGCTAATATGAATATTCCTATCATAGAAAAACATAGAAACATAGAAAATAGGTGCAGGAGTAGGCCATTCGGCCCTTCGAGCCTGCACCGCCATTCAATATGATCATGGCTGATCATCCAACTCAGTATCCTGTACCTGCCTTCTCTCCATACCCCCTGATCCCTTTAGCCACAAGGGCCACATCTATAAATAAATGGTTTAATAATTGTCAATATGGTTCAATGGTACTTTATTGCCACATGTACCTCGGTACAGAGCAATTCATTTTTGTGTATACATAGCCACAATTATACTTATATACAAGAGTGCAGGAATAGTAGATTGCACTGAAACATTACACAAGAGTTGCCACATTTCTGGTGCCATTTGTAAGATTCAAGTCCAAAGTTGTTAAAATGTTGAATATTAACTTGGCCGTAAGGCTCTTTGTCCAGGTGGCAGCACTGTTCACAGCACACGTTTGGAGTTGCAGGATCAGCCCTGCCAGGGGATGTTGTCAATTCCCTCTACCGTGTCACCGTGCTGCTGCAGGCTGCTTCCCATCCATGCGCTCGAACACTTGAAGTGGCACTGGAGCCAAATGAGGCTCAGCCCACTTACCGACGCCATTGTTTTCCTGCATCTGCCACCACCACCACCATCACCTTTATCCCATCTGCAACAAATAAATAAAGGCCTAATCTGTTTTGAAAGTGGAATGTTAACGGAGATATTCGATGAGCTTTCCGGTTCCACAAATAAATCCCGCAGTATTTTCATCCACATTGAATTCATCCATAATGAAATAGAAAAATCTTGCTTTAATATTTTATCTGAAGGGCAGCTTGTTTAGCTGTGCCACTTTGCAATCTCAGTTGTGATTAATAGCTCCAACTGATGGCACAAGAGCTTAACAGTATTCTTTCTGTATTGGGAAATTCTCTTTACAGTTTAAAGGACTACCATGAAGGAATATTGTGGTGCTTTTCAGCTTAGTACTCACCTGTACTCTGTGAAAGTTGTTGCAATTAGCATTCATAGCAAAGTGGAACATTATTATGCAGTTCCAGCTTTTTGTCACCATCTTTTGTAGCTTGTTTTTCTGCAACCGAGTCTCTGTTGTTGAGAAGCTTTCAGCAACGTTTGTATTATTTAGTCTATGATTAAGGCACAGTAGCGTGAAACTGAAACAAGGTGCACAATGGATCGGGAACAAATGTGGGCGGGTGTAAAATAAACTATTGATTATCTATCACCCAAAATATGATTAATCCCAACCACAATGATTTTAATTGTTGGAGCAAGACAAATCAATAGTTAGATTTAATCACAGGAAGTGTTAACTGTGTAGCAGGTTTAATTTCACAGTCAGTAACCAAGAGGTATAGCAAACATAACAGGTCAGATTGTGCTTGATCTGATTCCCTGATTCTGTTGGTCCGTCAGGATTTTCCTTGGCCATGTTTACCTTCCACGACTCTCCCAAACCAGTCAACCTGAAGGCTGGGTTGTTCCGGCTCCCCTGTAAAACAATGTGCAATACCTAGACTTAAGGTGGCATATTCTGAGATCCTGCTTTCAGAATACCTCAGAACAATTTAAAAATATATTTTTTTAAGTAAATTTTTTTTTAAATGTCTTAAGAATGGACATTGTAAAAAGTTTAAATATCTTACATTTCTGTAAATGAATTGCATAAATAATTATAAAGCCATAGAAACATAGAAAATAGGTGCAGGAGTAGGCCATTCGGCCCTTCGAGCCTGCACCGCCATTCAATATGATCATGGCTGATCATCCAACTCTGTATCCTGTACCTGCCTTCTCTCCATACCCCCTGATCCCTTTAGCCACAAGGGCCACATCTAACTCCCCCGTAAATATAGCCAATGAACTGGCCTCAACTACGGTGCGTACGGCCTCAATGCGGCTGCGGGCCGGCAGGCCGTTGCCGCGGGGAAATTTTGGACAGTGTCAGTTTTGGGGTGCCCCGCACGATGTCGGGACCAGCCCCGCACAACTCCATACGGCTCAGGCGATCGAAGTGGGACCGGCTCCGCGAGGCCTTACGGCTCAAGCAGTCGCATGCTCGTGGGACAGGTCCTTTAGTTTACTAGTTCCACTTTAATATGTCAAAAAGTCATCCTTTGTTATTCATATGATATGTGCAATGCAGTATAGTCTGCATTGTACACTCGTATGGTGTCTATGGAGAACAAATAAAGAATTAAACATATTAATTTAAATTATGAAATTTGACACTAGCAATTTCTATATTTCCGTGTTTAAGAGCATATGGATCTCTTGGATACTTTAATTATAAAAACATAAGAGTTTTTTTAAATATAATTTTATTTATTAGAAGTAAGTACAATACAATGGTACCTTTTTACTGGTTCCCAACATTATATTAACATATTACATTCTCTGTACAACTTCCTTTTTTTTAATGTGTGAGTAAAAGGCAGAAAAAGAAAATGGTGATGAAAAGAAATGTGATGAGGGGAAGCAGGAGGGAGTTTATTCCATCACCACAAGGAGATGATTTTTTATGTTCTAAATCATCTTTCACCCATACCCAAGACTTTTAATTTTCGCAATACTGCTCTGTAGCACCACATGAATCCAAAAAATCAATAAATGGGGACCAACTCATTAATAATTGGTCTTGTTTGTCTATTAGGAGGAGTCTCATTTCTTCCAATGGTGGTGTGCCCAGCATATTACTGATCCACATTTTAAATGTTGGTATATTAGCATTTTTCCAAAATTTAAGTATGAGTTTTTTTGCTATTATTAACCCATAATTAAAGAATGAGTTTTGGTGTTTATTTAATTTGTTCCCGTCTCCTCTTACTCCAAATATGATCATTTCCGTATTAGGTTCCATTTTTATCTTAAATAGCTTTGTGAATATATCAAATATATCACACCAACATTTCTGAAGTTTTGAACAAGAAACAAATGAGTGTGTAATATTGGCATTTTGAGAAAGACATTTATCACAGATGGGAGAAATATGGGAGAAACATAAGAATAATAGGTCTATTATTAGCAGTATTTAAAAATAAATAAATAAAGATGCCTAGAAAGTAATCAGAGAAGATGGCTAAAGTAATCTTAAAATAAATGAAAAAAGATTTCTAGTGTGAAAACAGAAGATAGTGATCCTCACACTGTGGATATTCATAAACCAGTATTCTGCATTATGTTATTTCAGGACTGAATGCTGAATATGTCAGGCAGTATACTTCCTTAAAAACAAGTTTATAATCATCGTTAGAGTCATGTGGTATCAAGTACCTTGAGCTCTCAGCTATCAACCTTATTAACCTTTCACCGACTTCATGTTTGTACTAAGCCTCCTTGAAACCTAATGGCAAAATTCTAGTCCTTTATCTTTCTCATCTCTAATATTCCACACTCTGTAATTACTTCCTTTAAAGCTTCGATATACTGAGCAGACTGAGTGGGAAGAGTTACAATTATCAGTACAAATGACATAATTGCAGTACCCTGCCACGTATTTCATTTGTTTTCATTCACCTCTTGATTCCAAACGCACGTGTAAATAATATTTGCACCTTTAGGATCTGGAATCCTGGAATTTCAGAAGTATATGAAGCAAGTACGGAAAAATATACTTAAAGGATGACAATGATGTGGTGTCTTGATTCTGAGAAAATATTAGTGTATATTTTTATTACATTGAAGACAACAAAGATATGAAGAGTTTTGATAACCTCCAGAAAAAAAAACTATCAACAAGTTGGTAAATCAGTAACTGGAGGACATGGTAAAAGCCCATTACCCAAACAATGAAGCAAAATAATATTTTACCAGAAGCAATGGTAGGAGCTGAGTCTATCGAGTGGGTTGATATTTGAAAATAAATTAATTAAAAGAGGGAATAAAGACAATAGCACTTAATAGATAAATCATGAATCCACTGGTATCATTGGCTGAATGGTATTGTTCTCTGCTCCGCTTACTGTTTAGATGCATGATGCTGACTGATCTGAGTGGTGCTGACTGCATTTGAGATGTTAAATTAAGCAACTTTAAAAACCCTGTTCTTGCTCTTTGAAAAAGTAAAACAAAACACTATCTTTGAAGTAAAAATTGTTATGATGTGTACTTTGATGTGATTGAGCATTTTCAATATATGCTAACATGTTGGTTTCATGCATCCTGTGGATCAGAATATAAAAACAAATTGGTGTATGTCAAAAATTACATTATCTGCATGTTCAGAAGGCCCTTCTCTTAAACCTTCTGACAGGAGTAGTTCAGACGATGTTAGCATAGTGAAAAAGAACTGTTCCCAATACTTCAGCATCTTGTTTAGATTAGCATACCCGACATAACTTCCACCATGTTCACCCTGATTTTAATGACTTAAAATGTTTTGTGTATTTTTTTGTTTTTTTTGTTTTTTGTTTTTAATCAACCTGATTTTAATATTGATAAATGTATTGTGATTTTATGTCCTGTAAGGTGTCCTTGGGTGTCCAGAAAGGCGCCAGCAAATAAAATGCATTATTATTATTATTATTATTATCTTGGCACATAGTGACTGTCATTATCATTCAGGTTTAGTCTTTAAAAAGTGGACTAGGAGAGTGTTAGAAAATGTAATCATGGATTTTGTGAAGTATAAAAGCACTTTTCTAACTAGTTTGAAATATCCAGATTAAAAGGACGACATGGGAATCTATCCATTTTCAAATCCATTACTTGTAAATCAAAGCCACGTTTTGGTTCTGTTGTAGTTTTAAATCAAATATTAACGGTGCATTGAATTCACTTATTGGCTAGTTACCTGGTTTATTCCTGCTACCCTTTTTTAATAATTATGAATATTAGCTATATTCCAATATCTGGCAACTCGCCTATCATGAATGAAAATGCAAAAACCCCTAAAAGCCCTGTCCCACGGTACGAGTTCATTCCAAGAGCTCGTCCGAGTTTGCCCTGATTCGAACTCAGAGATTTATGGTAATGGCCACTCGTCGGTACTCGGGGCTCTCGTGGGCAATTTTCATCATGTTGAAAAATCTTCACGAATCTTCCCGTGCTTACCTGCCGTTAGCGAGTTTTCCCGAGTACCTGCTGTTTGCGCTAAGAGACGTCCCCAAGTTCTGACGTACCCGCTACGTTCATTCTCCATGCTTACCACGAGTTTGATTTTTTTTTAAGTCGGGAGAGATCTTGGAATGAATTTGTACCGTGGGACAGGGCTTTAAGGCCCCAGCCATCTGTTCCCTTGCTTCCCATAGCAAAGTGGGATAGATCTCATCTGGTCTTGAAGATTTATCAACCATTGTTTATTTCATGACATCGAACACTTCCTTCATATAGAGTCATACAGCACGGAAATAGGCCCTTCAGCCCAATTTGTCCATGTTGACCAAAATCCCCCATCTAAGCTAGTCCCATTTGCCTGTATTGGGCCCAAATCATTCTAAACATTTCCTATCCATGCACCTGCCCAAACATTTTAAATGCTGACCTAATATTGACCTGTTCCGAATATCCACGCACCTCTCACTGAACACATTATTCATATCCTTCTCCGTAGTGAGTACAGATAAGAAATATTCAATTACGATATTGCTCATTTCGCCTGGTTCCACACATTGTTTATCCCTTTGGGACCCATTCATACCCTAACTGGCCTCTTGTTCCTGGTATACTTACAAAACGTCTAGGGATTCTCAAGGTCTTGAGATATATCTTTGGATGTTAACATTTTGTTTTGAAAATCACTAAGGAGTATTTGATTTTTTTTAATGAAGAAAATTGGCCAACTACCATCTTGGTAAGACTGTTTTAACTTAATTATGTACTGAAGTTGATTTGTTGTCAAGGATCTATTTTATCATCATTCTTATTATTGTGTATTAAAGACATTTAATAAAAAATATGTGGACAACTATCCAATTGATGTGAAGTTGCTACAAATGGCAAAACATATGTAGTGAAGGCATATTGTACCATAGCTCCATTTTTAATGTATAGTTTGAGCACATAAGTGGTGCAAATATCTGAAAATGATGCCAGAATTGTTATTGTACTGTACCAATGTCAAAAATGTACACACTTCCATTATGTCATATTCTCCAATAAAACTGGTGAAGTAAGGCCTTTGGGAGTTCAGTGAAATGGCAATGGCTTTTGACTCTCAGTTTTCTCCATCTGTTTGCACAAAGCCTCGCAAGGGTCATCTGAGATGCACCTGAAATAATGGATGTGTTCCCCATCTCCACCACAACATGCACTTACCTCATTTTAATGATTTTACCTTCCGGTGCCTCAGAGGTCATGCTACCCTTCTCCATAACCCCTACCCTCCCTTCCATTAGTGTTCATCTCCAGTTTTGGTAATTCATGGTGCCATTGAAATGACTGTTTCCAGCTACTCAAATTCCTCATTGGCTTCCCTTGGTTACTGGGAGCTGTCCAGATTTTTTAATATATATAAATGAACCATATATAAATGGTTCAAACCTCTCATAAATATCGAGGATGCACAAACATATTACTACGGTCAATTTGGATAAATATTGAAAATGTTCCTCAAACTTTATATGCTGACTCTGTTTGTTGATTAGAAACATAGAAACATAGAAATTAGGTGCAGGAGTAGGCCATTCGGCCCTTCTAGCCTGCACCGCCATTCAATATGATCATGGCTGATCATCCAACTCAGTATCCCGTACCTGCCTTCTCTCCATTCCCTCTGATCCCCTTAGCCACAAGGGCCACATCTAACTCCCTCTTAAATATAGCCAATGAACTGGCCTCGACTACCCTCTGTGGCAGAGAGTTCCAGAGATTCACCACTCTCTGTGTGAAAAAAGTTCTTCTCATCTCGGTTTTAAAGGATTTCCCCCTTATCCTTAAGCTGTGACCCCTTGTCCTGGACTTCCCCAACATCGGGAGCAATCTTCCTGCATCTAGCCTGTCCAACCCCTTAAGAATTTTATAAGTTTCTATAAGATCCCCTCTCAATCTCCTAAATTCTAGAGAGTATAAACCAAGTCTATCCAGTCTTTCTTCATAAGACAGTCCTGACATCCCAGGAATCAGTCTGGTGAACCTTCTCTGCACTCCCTCTATGGCAATAATGTCCTTCCTCAGATTTGGAGACCAAAACTGTACGCAATACTCCAGGTGTGGTCTCACCAAGACCCTGTACAACTGCAGTAGAACCTCTCTGCTCCTATACTCAAATCCTTTTGCTATGAAAGCAAACATACCATTCGCTTTCTTCACTGCCTGCTGCACCTGCATGCCTACTTTTAATGACTGGTGTACCATGACACCCAGGTCTTGCTGCATCTCCCCTTGTCCTAGTCGGCCACCATTTAGATAATAGTCTGCTTTCCTGTTTTTGCCACCAAAATGGATAACCTCACATTTATCCACATTATACTGCATCTGCCAAACATTTACCCACTTACCCAGCCTATCCAAGTCACCTTGCAGTCTCCTAGCATTCTCCTCACAGCTAACAATGCCCCCCAGCTTAGTGTCATCCGCAAACTTGGAGATATTGCCTTCAATTCCCTCATCCAGATCATTAATATATATTGTAAATAGCTGGGGTCCTAGCACTGAGCCTTGCGGTACCCCACTAGTCACTGCCTGCCATTGTGAAAAGGACCCATTTACTCCTACTCTTTGCTTCCTGTTTGCCAGCCAGTTCTCTATCCACATCAATACTGAACCCCCAATGCCGTGTGCTTTAAGTTTGTATACTAATCTCTTATGTGGGACCTTGTCGAAAGCCTTCTGGAAGTCCAGATACACCACATCCACTGGTTCTCCCCTATCCACGCTACTAGTTACATCCTCGAAAAATTCTATAAGATTCGTCAGACATGATTTACCTTTTGTAAATCCATGCTGACTTTGTCCAATGATTTCACCACTTTCCAAATGTGCTGCTATCCCATCTTTAATAACTGACTCTAGTAGTTTCCCCACTACCGATGTTAGACTAACTGGTCTGTAATTCCCCGTTTTCTCTCTCCCTCCCTTCTTAAAAAGTTTGCTACCCGCCAATCCTCAGGAACTACTCCAGAATCTAAAGAGTTTTGAAAGATTATTACTAATGCATCCACTATTTCTGGAGCTACTTCCTTAAGTACTCTGGGATGCAGCCTATCTGGCCCTGGGGATTTATCGGCCTTTAATCCATTCAATTTACCCAACACCACTTCCCGGCTAACCTGGATTTCACTCAATTCCTCCAACTCCTTTGACCCCTGCTATATTTGTCCCCTGCTATTTCCGGCAGATTATTTATGTCTTCCTTAGTGAAGACGGAACCAAAGTAGTTATTCAATTGGTCCGCCATATCCTTGTTCCCCATGATCAACTCACCCGTTTCTGACTGCAAGGGACCTACATTTGTTTTAACTAATCTCTTTCTTTTCACATATCTATAAAAACTTTTGCAGTCAGTTTTTATGTTCCCTGCCAATTTTCTTTCATAATCTGTTTTTCCTTTCCTAATTAAGCCCTTTGTCCTCCTCTACTGGTCTCTGAATTTCACCCAGTCCTCCGGTATGCTGCTTTTTCTGGCTAATTTGTACGCATCATCCTTCGCTTTGATACTATCCCTGATTTCCCTTGTTATCCACGGATGCACTACCTTCCCTCATTTATTCTTTTGCCAAACTGGGATGAACAATTTTTGTAGTTCATCCATGCAGTCTTTAAATGTCTTCCATTGCATATCCACCATCAACCCTTTTAGAATTAATTGCCAGTCAATCTTGGCCAATTCACGTCTCATACCCTCAAAGTTATCTTTCTTTAAGTTCAGAACCATTGTTTCTGAATTAACAATGTCACTCTCCATCCTAATGAAGAACTCAACCATATTATGGTCACTCTTGCCCAAGGGGGCACGTACAACAAGACTGCTAACTAACCCTTCCTCATTACTCAATACCCAGTCTAAAATAGCCTGCTCTCTCGTTGGTTCCTCTACATGTTGATTTAGATAACTATCCCGCATACATTCCAAGAAATCCTCTTCCTCAGCACCCCTGCCAATTTGATTCACCCAATCTATATGTAGATTGAAGTCACCCATTATAACTGTTTTGCCTTTGTCGCACGCATTTCTAATTTCCTGTTTGATACCATCTCCAACTTCACTACTACTGTTAGGTGGCCTGTACACAACACCCACCAGCGTTTTCTGCCCCTTAGTGTTTCGCAGCTCTACCCATACCGATTCCACATCCTCCAAACTAATGTCCTTCCTTTCCATTGCGTTAATCTCCTCTCTAATCAGCAACGCTACCCCACCTCCTTTTCCTTTCTCTCTATCCCTCCTGAATATTGAATATCCCTGGATGTTCAGCTCCCAGCCTTGGTCACCCTGGAACCATGTCTCCGTGATCCCAACTATATCATAGTCATTAATAGCTATCTGCACATTCAACTCATCCACCTTATTACGAATGCTCCTTGCATTGAGACACAAAGCCTTCAGGCTTGTTTTTACAACACTCTTACCCCTTATACAATTATGTTGAAAAGTGGCCCTTTTTGATTTTTGCCCTGGTTTTGTCTGCCTGCCACTTTTACTTTTCACCTTGCTACCTATTGCTTCTACCCTCATTTTACACCCCTCATGTCTCTACGCTCACACATTTAAGAAACCCTTTCCCTTTAACTCCATCCTCCACTATCCCATTCGACACCCCACCCCCCTTATTCAGTTTAAAACCACCCGTGTAGCAGTGGCATGTAGTGTGCTTGTCTAACGTGAATGTGTTTGATTCAGCAGAAATACAATTGAATTATTCTCATTGGTTTAATTTGTTTATTTAGCACATGGCAAAATAGTGACTAATAGTCCCTTCCCACCCAAACCACCCCCTCCCCTGGCATTATAGGAATGCTGCCATGTACTGGGAAGCAGTTTTCTTTAAACATACAATCTGAAGTTGAAATAACCTCCCAGAGTGGGGAAGGAGCATTTGGGATGTGTGGAGAACCTCAAAGTCATGCATCAGGAGGTCACCGAAACCTTTCATAAACCGATTAGCTCACACTCCTCCCCCACCTGCTATATGCTGCTCTCATTGTGGAGGAGGCTGCAGAACCTATGAAGCAAAAATTGTTCTTCATGTACGAGCCAAACATAATAAAGGAAAGTCTATCTTTTATCTTCTAAATCACCAGTTTTTATCTGTTTGTCTTTCTAATTTTATCATTTTATCTTTAATGGTTTATGAGTAATAAAACTAATTAAACCTGTACACTTTGTTTTGCTTTGAATCAGCAGACTAACATGTAAGGGTTTTCCTCCACACAAACACATAAAGCAGGACAGAACTTTAATCTTTCATCTAGCTTAAGTAGCTAAACTAGCAAGCGCAGAACATTGCTAAGGAAAGATGATATGGTACAATATTGCAGAATTACAAAATTTGGGATCATGCACTTTAAGGCCTTTAAGGCCTTTAAAAATTATGATCAGCCATGATCATATTGAATGGCGGTGCAGGCTCGAAGGGCCGAATGGCCTACTCCTGCACCTATTTTCTATGTTTCTATGTCTTGCTGTTTAAACCATTAAGTCAATGCTGACAGATTTGGCCTACATTCCATGTGCTGAATTCACTGTACCCACCCACGCTGACATACTGCGTTACTTGGATTGTTTTAGCATCACCTCTCAAACCCGTAACCTGACTACCTGGAGGGAATGGGTGGTAGATGCATAAGAACACCGTCATTGTTTATTCCTCTCTCATGTCACATACCAGCCTGATTTGGTATATTACATTTCTTTCATTATCACTGGGTTAAAATACTAATAATGTAGAAACAAGGAACTGCAGATGATGTTTAAAAAAAAAAAACACACACAAAGTGCAGGTCAGGCAACATCCTTGGAGAACATGGATAAGTGATGCTTCAGGTCGTAACCTGGTTAGATGTGGAAAGGATGTTTCCACTGGTGGGAGAGTCTAGGAACAGGGGTCATAGCCTCAGAATTAAAAGGTGCTCTTTTAGAAAGGAGGTGACGAGGAACTTCTTTAGTCAGAGGGTGGTGAATCTATATAACTCATTGTCACAGAGGGCAGTGGAGGCGATGTCACAGGATATGTTTAAGGCAGAAATAGGCAAATTCTTGGTTAGAACAGGTGTCAAGGATTATGGGGAGAAAAGGCAGGAAAATGGGATTAGGAGGCAGAAATCAGCCATAATTGAATGGCAGAGTAGACTCGATGGGCCAAATGTCCTAATTCTGCTCCTATAACTTGTGAACTTGGAAACCCTCCAGGCTAGTACTAAGTAAGTAAGTAAGTTTATTGGCCAAGTATTCACATACAAGGAATTTCCCTTAGTGTTCCGCCCACAAGTAACAACATGACATACAGTGACAGTTACGAATTACTCAGAAAACACTAAACATTAATAATAATAAAACATTAATGATAAAACACCATTGATCAAGCATGTGAACCAACAAAATACCAGATCAAAGGGAGGCTACAGATTGTTGGCTGTTGAGTAGAGCAACTACTCGTGGATAAAAACTGTTTTTATGTCTGGCTGTGGCAGCTTTGACAGTCCAGAGTCACCTTCCAGAGGGAATTGATTCAAAGAGTTTGTGGCCATGGTGAGAGGGGTCTGAGATTATCTTACTCGCTCACTTCCTGGCCCTTGCAGTGCAATGGAGGGAACGTTGCAGCCAATAATCTAATGTATACCTATCAGCATTGTAGATATACCTTCACCATGTGGAATAAAATAGTTGTGAAAGAAAGCCAACAATCACTTTTTGAATGGCAACAAGGGTTGGACCACAAATTCCATTTCTGCTAGAAATTACCTGGTCCGGTTTTTAAACCGTACAGCACAGAGTCGGGCCCTTCGCTCCACCATGTCAAAATGTTGATTCATATTTTCTCGTTTTTCCTTCGAAGTCACAGCTTTACAGCCAGAATTTGGTGGTTGTGCTGAGAAAAACATGGCCAGGAGACAATATTGTTGTGGGTCCCAACGAGGTGTTTGGTAGAAATGTGCTTGTCCAGTGTCCCACTTCTACAAATTTGCCTTGGGCAAGTAAATATTGTATCATCAATGTGGTGTTTGTAGACAATAAACATTTCTGGATCTTCCCCGCCAGCATAGCATGTCAAACAAAAATTAATAGTTTGGTGGTCAGTTCCCCATTTCTGTCACATTGAATCAGATGGGATGCCATGCTTGTATGGGTCAGCAAGGATACAGAAATTCACCAACATGATTTGTGTTCAGATAATCAGTAGTAATGCCAGCATTTTTGCACTTATTGAGATAATACATGCCTTTTGCCTTTTAGCATCCCAAAGCCAACAAAGATGACAAGCAGTGTTGGATGATTAGTAGGAAATTGATTTTGCATTACAATTCGCATTACATTTGCATTACAAACGGGCATTACGGGCTGAAAAGATGAAGTACGAAGGGAAGCTGGCCAGGGATATAAAGAAGGACAGTAAAAGCTTCTTTGGATATGTTAAGGGAAAAAGAGTAGCAAAGTCAAATGGGGGTCCCTTGAAGGCAGACACGGGTGAAATTATTATGGGCAACAAGGAAATGGCAGAAGAGTTGAATAGGTACTTCGGATCTGTCTTCACTAAGGAAGACACAAACAATCTCCTCGATGTACTGGAGGACAGAGGATCTAAGGGGGTAGAGGAACTGAAAGAAATTTTCATTAGGCGAGAAATAGCATTGGGCAGGCTAATGGGACTGAAGGATGATAAAACCCCTGGACCTGATAGTCTGCATCCCAGGGTCCTCAGGGAGGTGGCTCTAGAAATAGTGGACGCATTGGTGTTCATTTTCCAATGTTCAATAGAATCAGGATCAGTTCCTGTGGATTGGAGGATAGCTAATGTTATCCCACTTTTCAAGAAAGGAGCGAGAGAGAAAACGGGGAATTACAAGCCAGTTTGACTTCGGTGGTGGGAAAGATGCTGGAGTCAATTATTAAAGAGGTAATAATGGGGCATTTGGATAGCAGTAAAAGGATTAGTCCAAGTCAGCATGGATTTATGAAAGGGAAATCATTAATCTTGACTAATGACTAATCTTCTGGAATTTTTTGAGGATGTGACAAGTAAAATGGATGAAGGGGAGCCAGTGGATATAGTGTATCTAGACTTTCAGAAAGCCTTTGATAAGGTCCCGCACGGGAGACTGGTGACTAACATTAGAGCACATTGTATTGGGGGTAGGGTGTTGACATGGATAGAAAATTGGTTGGCAGCAAAGAGTAGGAGTGAACGGGTCCTTTTCAGAATGGCAGGCAGTGGCGAGTGGAGTGCCGCAAGGCTTGGTGTTGGGGCCGCAACTATTTACCATATATATTAATGATTTGGAAGAGGGAATTAGGAGCAACACTAGCAAGTTTGCGGATGACACAAAGCTGGGTGGCAGTGTGAACTGTGAAGAGGATGTTAGGAGGTTGCAGGGTGACCTGGACAAGTTGAGTGAGTGGGCAGATGCATGGCAGATGCAGTATAATATAGATAAATGTGAGGTTATCCACTTTGGCGACAAAAACAAGGGGGCAGATTATTATCTCAATGGGGTTAGGTTAGGTAAGGGGGAGGTACAGCGAGACCTGGGTGTCCTTGTACACCGGTCACTGAAAGTTGGCGTGCAGGTACAGCAGGTAGTGAAGAAAGATAATGGAATGTTGCCCTTCATAACAAGAGGATTTCAGTATAGGAGTAAAGAGGTTCTTCTGCAGTTGTATAGGGCTCTGGTGAGACCACATCTGGAGTATAGTGTCCAGATTTGGTCTCCTAATTTGAGGAAGGACATCCTTGTGATTGAGGTAGTGCAGCGTAGGTTCACGAGATTGATCCCTCGGAAGGCGGGACTGTCATATGAGGAAAAATTGAAAAGACTAGGCTTGTATTCACTGGAGTTTAGAAGGATGAGGGGGTATCTTATAGAAACATATAAAATTATAGAAGGACTGGACAAGTTAGATGCAGGAAAAATGTTCCCAATGTTGGGCGAGTCCAGAACCGGGAGCCACAGTCTTAGAATAAGGGGAAGGTCATTTAAGACCGAGGTGAGAAAAAACGTTTTCACCCAGAGAGTTGTGAATTTATGGAATTCCCTGCCACAGAGGGCAGTGGAGGCCAAGTCACTGGATGGATTTAAGAGAGAGTTAGATAGAGCTCTAGGGGCTAGTGGAGTCAAGGGATATGGGAAGAAGGCAGGCACGGGTTATTGATTGGGGACGATCAGCCATGATCACAATGAATGGCGGTGCTGGCTCGAAGGGCCGAATGGCCTCCTCCTGCACCTATTTTCTATGTTTCTATGTTTCTAATGTGAGGCTTACCTCATTGTCCTAAATTGTAACTAACATATTTCTCTGTGTGGGAAATCGTTTTTAGGCCAATGCTTAACTCTCTATTGCATATCTATTTCAAAATTACTAAAGTAGTCTTGAAAAATATAACATTTGTGTGCTGTTCAACGGCTCGTTCAAACAAAAACCTCTTGTCTGCAGAAACTGGTGACAGGAATGTAAATGTAGTGTGCTCTTTATTCTTAGTCGAGTGTGACTTTCCCATGGGAAAGTTCTTTTAAAAACTTGTTTTCTTACAATATGGAGCCAGAACTGCATATTTTTTTGCAAATAGATCTCTCAGAATAGAATATATTTTTTTTTTAATTGTGTTGCACATGTTTCCCCAGCCCAACATATTCATAATAAATGCTTAACAGTTTTCTTGCACCTTCTGTAAAGATGTACACTTTCTGTGAGTTTTATATTAATATAACCTTTAATGCCCCTGTCCCACTTAGGAAACCTGAACGGAAACCTCTGGAGACTTTCCGCCCCACCCAAGGTTTCTGTGCGGTTCCCGGAGGTTTTTGTCAGTCTCCCTACCTGCTTCAACTACCGGCAACCACCTGCAACCACCTGCAACCTCCGGGAACCGCAAGGAAACCTTGGGTGGGGCGCAAAGTCTCCAGAGGTTTCCGTTCAGGTTTCCTAAGTGGGACAGGGGCATAACTCTTTCCATTCTGATGACTATTGGAAAGATGTCCAATTTTAAATTGTTCAATAACTGATTTTAAAACTAATCTTCAAATTAGCAATCCAAATCTGGATACTATATCCAGCTTCCATTGGGCTTCTCTTGAATAGTGTAGAGGAGAGTGGTATGGAAAATTAAAGTGCCAGGCAACTGGAGGCTCTGGGTTGCCCTCTCAGACTGAATAGTAGTGTTCTGCAAAGCTGCTGCCTCCTCTGCATTGTTACCCAGTGTAAGTAAAATAATATTGAACACCTATGATTGCATGGGAAGGTGCCACCTGAAGCAAAGGCATGAGTGAATAAGAAATGGCGTAAAGAAAAGGGAAAGGGAATACATGTCTGGGGTGGAATCTCATTATAGGTGGCAGAAATTGTAAAGAATGATCCATTATCTGCAGAAGCTGGTGGGGTGTAGGTTGAGGACCAACATAATCCAATCCTTTCTCTGGCCAGGAGAGAGGGTGAGGGCTTCTCTACTCCCATGGTTACAATTTGAGTTGATGCCATCTTTAACTACTGCCTTGTGTTAGTCAACATTTACTTATTTTTCTAATCCAATTTACTTCCACCTGGCTCTTGGGAGAAAAATATTTCCAAATTCACGTGCTATTCCATTTTCATATTGTCAACAGTCTAGCATTTTCTGATTTATTCAGCAGTAAACCTGTAATTGTAAATCTTCTTAATATTTCCATCTCCTTCGCTTTTAGTGCCTGTAATACCTTTGCTCTGAGTGAAAAATAACATTGTGTCTGAAGAAGGGTAACGACCCAAAATATCATCTATCCATGAGATTTACTCCAGCACTTGTTGTCTTTTGTAAATCAGCATCTACTGTTCCTTGTGCCTGCTCTTTCCACATCCTAATCATTTGTCAAAATCTCTGCTTCTTCACGTTCAAAGGGTGCAGAGAATGTAACCAGCATACAACTTGTTTAGTCATCTGTGAAGAGAGAAAAACAAAGCTGATGTTTCAGGTTGATGGCTTTTCATCAGTCATAGAAACAGGCCCTTCAGCTCCCCTTGTCCGTACCAACTCAGTTGGCATTCTGGGCTCATCCCAATTGCCCATATTTGGCCCATATCCCTCCAAATATTTCCTATCTGTTTATCTATTCAACAATTGAAAACATCTGGAAATGGAATAGGCTTTCAGTATAGAAATGCCAAGGAGGGGGAAGGAATAAAAGAGAAGTTTTATGCTAGAGCAAAAGGCAAATTAATTAATCAAAGGAGCGTGTGTGTGCAAGGAAAAAGGAGGATTATGACAAGCAAAATAACAAAAGGGATCAAGAACAATAGTTCCATAAAAGATAAAGTATCTGTCCCTTGGGGATAGGCAAAATATCAATGGGAATCCAGAGGACAAATTATCTCGTGACAGTTTCAGTTATCATTACAGCCGAAGACTCCAGGCATTTATTTAATTAAGGCGAACACCAATGTTCATATTCCATTAAAATTATATGGTATCTCACCTCACCGGTCCCTTGGTGATGTCATGTAAAAGGAAAAAGAAGATAAATAGATACAATTGCAAAGAAAAGGAATAACATTACCAAATGACTTTAAAATATAAAGGATTGTTAAAAGTAAATTGAATGATTTTCAAGGACATACATAGTCATTAAGAGGAAATTGTTGGTTTAGAAAATTGCAAGGGAAAGAAAACAAATCAAGTCTTAAAGATAGACACAAAATGCTGGAGTAACTCGGCGGGCCAGGCAGCATCACTGGATAGAAGGAATGGGTGATATTTCAGTTCGAGACTCTTCTTCAATCTGTGTTGGGGAGAGGGAGGCACAGATAAGGAAGGGTAGGATGTGAAAACAAGACATCAAAATGGATGGAGATCAAGGAAAATGTAGAATAGGTCATTGTTAGCTAGGAGAAGGTGACAACGAATAATACAAAGCTAAAATCTAATTAGGGGGACAGTCAGACTGGATGGAGAACCAGGAAGAGGGACGGATGGAAAGAGAGGGAAAGCAAGGGTTACTTGAGTTTAGAGAAGTCAATATTCATACCGCTGGAGTGTAAGCTGCCCAAGCGAAATATGAGAGGCACAAGCTCACGGTTCAGGTGCTGTATCATACTTACATAAATGTATTAATCTTTGTCCAAATCTGCACATTACAGCCTGCATTAGTCCATCAGAGTGGACACACATTTGAAGGGCTGGCATATGTACTGCGCTTTTCCCCCTTCCCGTGTAATATCTCATTTGTACCTAATCAAATGAGGTGTTAAAGCCCTGTCCCACGGTACGAGTTCATTCCAAGAGCTCTCCCGATCAAACTCGTGGTAAGCACGGAGAATGAACGTAGCGGGTACATCGGAGCTTGGGGACGTATCTTAGCGGCTTGTATCGCTAACGGCAGGTAAGCACGGGAAGACTCGTGAAGATTTTTCAACATGTTGAAAAATGTCCACGAGAGCCCCGAGTACCGACGAGTGGCCATTACCGTAAATCTCCGAGTTCGAATCAGGACAAACTCGGAAGAGCTCTTGGAATGATCTCATACCGTGGGACAGGGCTTTAACCTAATCACGCCTATTTAATTGTCCACCATCATTCACAGATAGATTTAAAGGGATTGCAAGGCATTGATCTGACCTGTTGATTGTGGAATCACTTCCCTGTCTATTTCATGTTGTTTTGGCTGTTTAGTATTCATCTAGTCTCATGATGCCAGGTTGCAATCTCACATTTGGACATGCCTGATGCTGCTCCCAGAATGGTTTTCTGTACTCCTCATTGGATTAGGGCCCCAGCCATGAAAGTAAAAGTATTGTGAAGGATGTGCCAGCCACAAAATGACACATTATGCTGATGTACATTTCTGCTATTGCTAATGGTCCACAGTGCCTCAAGAATGCTAATTTTGAGCTACAAGATCTGTTCCACACCAAGTGCTGGAAAGTGTCAATGGTGCAAAAAACATGTCCTTCTTGTCTCCAGAAAGCCTCCGTGGCAGTCAGGTTACAAACCTATCTGTCACAGGTATGTTGGTTGAGAATAAGGTCAGGAGTTTATCCCCTGTGTTCGGTTCATTCAATACCTCTCCATTAGCTGCATCCTTCGGGATAGGGCAAGTTCAGTCTGTGGTGCTGCTGCCAAGCTACTCGTCAATATGGGTATTGAAGTGCCCCTTTCCCCCCCCCCCCTCCAGAGTAGATTTTGTGCCCTTTATACTTTAATGGCTTCTTCCAGCTGTTGGAGGAGCACTGATTGATCAACTGAGGGAGGTTGGTGTGGAAATAAGGAGGCTAAGTCCTTAGAAACATAGAAAATAGGTGCAGGAGTAGGCCATTCGACCCTTCGAGCCTGCACCGCCATTCGATATGATCATGGATGATCATCCAACTCAGTATCCCCCTGATCCCCTTAGCCACAAGGGCCACATCTAACTCCCTCTTAAATATAGCCAATGAACTGGCCTCGACTACCCTCTGTGGCAGAGAATTCCACAGATTCACCACTCTCTGTGTGAAAAATGTTTTTCTCATCTCGGTCCTAAAAGACTTCCCCCTTATCCTTAAACTGTGACCCCTTGTTCTGGAATTCCCCAACATCGGGAACAATCTTCCTGCATCTAGCCTGTCCAACCCCTTAAGAATTTTGTAAGTTTGTATAGGATCCCCCCTCAATCTTCTAAATTCTAGCGAGTATAAGCCCAGTCTATCCAGTGGATGTTGTCAAGTGCTCAATTACTAGTCATCTCACCTACAGTGGCACAAGGATTTGGCCTATGGCATTGTCCGGATTATGTCTTATGATTATGAATGTCTGCCACTTTTCCCAATGGGTTCCAGCAGCATCACAAAATATTTGGTAAAAACCTCTAGCCTCTAGTCTTTTCTACCAATGATATTTATGTCATCTACTACACATTTTCATTCTGAAACAAGCCAACAAATCTTGCTTTATTCCTATAAATGATGAGGCCTTATTCTTCCCATGAAAAGACATTCTTGCCATAGAGGGAGTACAGAGAAGGTTCACCAGACTGATTCCTGGGATGTCAGGACTTTTATATGAAGAAAGACTGGATAGACTCGGCTTGCACTCGCTAGAATTTAGAAGATTGAGGGGGGATCTTATAGAAACTTACAAAATTCTTAAGGGGTTGGACAGGCTAGATGCAGGAAGATTATTCCCGATGTTGGGGAAGTCCAGAACAAGGGGTCATAGCTTAAGGATAAGAGGGAAGTCTTTTAGGACCGAGATGAGAAAATCATTTTTTTACACAGAGAGTGGTGAATCTGTGGAATTCTCTGCCACAGATGGTAGTTGAGGCCAGTTCTTTGGCTATATTTAAGAGGGAGTGGCCCTTGTGGCTAAAGGGATCAGGGGGTATGGAGGGAAGGCAGGTACAGGATACTGAGTTGGATGATCAGCCATGATCATATTGAATGGTGGTGCAGGCTCGAAGGGCCGAATGGCCTACTCCTGCACCTAATTTCTATGTTTCTATGTTTCTAGATCCAAACATCTGAAGTGCAATATGAGCACGTGACTAGAGTAAATATTTATCAAAAATTAGTACAAATAGCACTGATGATTGCATCCATTTTAAAAAGTATTTTCATGTAATTCTGTTCAAACATATTTGTGTCTCGACATCTTTTGACTAGAAACTGAACTGGACCACCCATATATGTACTGTGACGTCAATAGGAGGTCAGAGGCTGAGTATTCAGACACTCCAAGGTCTTTCCTGCATGAAGCATAAATTCACTTTAGCACCATCCAGCACAAAGCAACCTGTTTGAATGGTATTCCATCCATCACCCTAAGCTTACATTTCCTCTGGTGCACAGTGGCTGCAGTCTATACTCTCTGGAAAATGCACTACTGTTGTTCACCGAGGCTATTTTGGCAATGCCTCCCAAACCCGTGATCTTTACTACCAATAAATCCATGGAACACCCTACCCAGAACTTTCAGTCTACCTTCACTAGGAGGTCTGCAGCAGTTTAAGGCAGCAGCTCATCATCACCTGCCCTCGAATAGTAGGTGAAATAAATGCTGTCCTTAGCAGTGATGCCCAGACCCCAAAGAAAAAGTAAATCATTTTAAAATACTGTGCCTCACTGTGTTCTTTCAGCTGTCAAAAGTATTGTCATTGTGTCTGTACAAAGTACACTAACAGCAAGATTAGACTGTCAGATATAAACTGATTCAATAGTCTAAATAAGATTAAGCTAAACTGACTTGATTGAATTCGGCATTACCTCACTGCATAGCAATCACTATACCATAAATTTAATTCAAATTCCAGGGATAAGGTCCGTACTTTAATTATATGGATAGAATGAAGGGATTGGTCTATTTCTCCTTGGAATAGAGGAGGTTTGTAAAGGGATCTAATGGAGGTATTTAAAGTCAGAAAGCGTAAACACAGAGTAAATAGAAGAAAGTTGGGTTCCCATGGCCCAACAAAAGTGAGGAGAATGGTCATAAATTAGGTGCTGTGAAGTAAAGGTGGTTGGCAGTAAAATGAAAGGTGACAGGAGAAAAACTTACTTTTAAACACAGCAAATGGATACGGTCAAGAATTCATTGCCACGGTTAGTAGTGGTGGCAGATTCAATTGCAGCAGTCAAGAGTGAGCTGGATATGTAACTGAATGGAAATAATTTGCATGGTTATGAGGATATTGTTGAGGAGTGGGATTAGCTGGATTGCTCTTACATAGAGGTGTTTGGACTTGATGGCTTCTTTCCATGCTGCAACCATTCGGTGAACTTTTGTGGAGTTTAACCATCTACCAATTACTTGGAATGATCCCATTATTTTAAAACCCTCTTTGCTGGATTTTACTAGAGACGGAAATTAGCTACTGATTGGCTACAATCTCGCATATTTACATGCAAATGTTCATTAATATGCACTGTCCCTATAAACACATTATTATTATTATTATTATTATTATACTGTGTGGAAAATGGTTAATGTATTTCTACAAGCTGTGCCTTTAAATAATTGTAGTAAAGTGAAAATGACAGATGTGATAAGATACTATAAAATGTATAATGTCATACTAGACCAAAAGGGGACCCGTTAGGTCCCGTTCCCTCAACGTGCGATTGCGGGGGGGGGGGGGGGGGGGGGGGGGGGGGGGGCTGCACCATCACACACACACTAAACACTCCTCACACATATGGGGGGGGAGGGGGGTGAGAGGGGGAGGGAGGAGGGGGAGGAGAGGGGGGGGAGTGGGGGAGGGGGGAGAGGAGAGGGGGAAGGGAGGGGGGAAGAGGCGTGGAGGGGGGAAGAGGGGCGGAGGGGGAGAGAGAGGAAGGGGGAGAGAGAGGAGGGCAGGAGAGAGGGAGGAGTGGGTGGAGAGGGGGAGGGGCGGTGAAGGAGGTGGAGGGAGGAGGGGAAGGGAGGACTGGGGGAGAGGGTGAGAGGAGAGTAAGGGCACAGGGAGGTGGATGTGGAGGGGAGGGGGAGAGGGGTGAGGTGGCGGAAGGGCAGAGGGGGAGAGGGGGAGAGAGGGGGAAGGGGGGAGAGAGAGGGAGTGAGGGGGGTGGGGGAGAGGGGGGAAGTGAGAGATTCCCTAGAGAGGGAGGGGGGCAGAGAGGGAGGGGGGCAGAGAGGGAGGGGGGCAGAGAGGGCCCTCTCCTCCCACTCTCATCCCCCTCTCCATCCCCCCCTCATCCCTCCCTCACAATCCCCCACTACACCCCTCCCTCTCCACCCCCTCTCCCTCCCTCCCTCTCTTCCCCCCCCCCATCTATCACTCCCCCCCCTTCCCCCCCCCCCCCCCCCCCCCCCTCTCCCTTTCACTGCCCCTGGGAGGGGGTAGAGAGGGAGGGGGAGGGATGGGGAGGGAGTAGAGTCACGACCTACCCTAGTCGTAGAACGGGATCGGGATCACCAGCGAGAAAAGGGGAGGGGGAGGGGGGAGGGGGGAGGGAGGGTGGGGGAGGGCAAGGGGGTGGAGGGGAGGAAGGGGAGAGAGAGAGGGGGGGAGAGAGAGAGATGGGAGAGAGAGAGATGGGAGAGAGAGATGGGAGAGAGAGAGGGTGGGGGGGGGAGAGAGAGGGAGGGAGAGAGAGATGGGAGAGAGAGATGGGAGAGAAAGAGAGAGAGGGGGTGAGAGTGAGAGGGGGAGAGACAGAGAGCGAAATGCAACCGTGCGTCACGCGTTCAGAATGTTCTGGAAATGAAGCGTGCGCGTCTCATGCATGAAAGCTGTCGGCAGTTCTATGGAATTCAGGGGAGGAGCTTGCCGCGTCACACACACACACACTAACCCCCCCCCCCCCCCCCCCCCCCCCCCCACACACACACACACAGCGGGTCTGATCTAAGCTGTCAATGAAGACAGCAAAGTTATTTTTTTTTAACTGTCTTTGATATTAAAAGTTAATGTTAAGAAATAATGATGGTAAGTGAGAAATAATTCAATTCAATTCAATGAAAAACAATGGAATCAACAACCTGGCAGGCTGGGGTGGCGGGGCCGTGCGGAGCCAGGAGGCAGGTGGTGCAGCAGGGCCAGGCGGGGCCACGAGGCAGGCAGGGGGGGCAGGGCCGGGCGGCAGTTGGGCCAGGTGCAAAGGCACTGTGAGGTCAGCAGCTGGGCAACCTTAATATTTTTTTTAAATGTCAGTTTGGTTATAAATTTTAGTAAATATCTCGGGAAATAATTGACCAAATGTATAGAGGATTGGATTTTTGAAATCATAAGGAAAATTTCTACCAGAAGACGTAAAAGTTTCACTGTTATTGTAACATCAGCAGCTAGGCAGCGGTCAGATTTTAAAAAAAGGTCAGTTTGGTCAACAATTTTAATTAAAAAAGTCAGGAAAATAATGTACCAAATGTACAGATGAGTGGATTTCTAAATTCACGGGGAAAATATCTACTGAAATATGTAAAAATGTTCCCGTTTCGGCGTCTGGTTTTTGAGGAGATATGTTTCACATGCAAAATAACACACCCACACCCACACGCACGCACACACACACGCACACACGCACACACGCACACACGCGCACACACACACACACACACACACACACACACACACACACACACACACACACACACACACACACACAGTTTTAAAAGTATACAGAAGATATGATAATAAAGGTTGCAATGACTTTCAAGATCTAAATTAAAGAACAGCTAATCAACCTGTCATTATTCTGTTTATTTGTGAGTTATATATTAAGGAGGAATATTTTTACATGATATTCATGAAATTTCAAAATTCTCAACAGAAGAGAGTCCACCTTGTTCGTGCCCATTGTGCACATCAGATAAAGGGAGCTGCGTGCCATTCTATGAAGGATTAGAACTGTCAAAAGAAATTGGAGCTGCCTACTTGGAACTTCATAGTCTCAATGACTTCAATGTGGGGAAGTACTTTGGAGGAGTGGTGAGCAAGATTGTTATGCTTTCACTGGATAGTTATTTTCTATGACATGATATTTTAAGATTACATTATTTGTATCACAATCTATTGTTGGATCAAATGATTACAGAGAAAATTATTCTAGCGTCTAGCTTCAATGTATTTTCTGTTGAAGAACATAACAGTCTCTGTCATTAACACTGCCAGAGCAAAACGGTTGAGAATGTACCCTTTCCTATCATGTTTATACCATTACAAATATATTCAGAGCATCTTCCCAGCAAAACACATGTAGTGTGCTTACTTCTGTTCTGTAAAGGTGTTGCTGTCGAGAATGAAATAAAAACACTTAGATACATAGATACATAGAAAATAGGTGCAGGAGTAGGCCATTCGGCCCTTCGAGCCTGCACCGCCATTCAATATGATCATGGCTGATCATCCAACTCAGTATCCCGTACCTGCCTTCTCTCCATACCCCCTGATCCCTTTAGCCACAAGGGCCACATCTAACTCCCTCTTAAATATAGCCAATGAACTGGCCTCAACTACCCTCTGTGGCAGAGAGTTCCAGAGATTCACCACCCTCTGTGTGAAAAAGTTTCTTCTTATCTCGGTCCTAAAGGATTTCCCCCTTATCCATAAGCTGTGACCCCTTGTCCTGGACTTCCCCAACATCGGGAACAATCTTCCTGCATCTAGCCTGTCCAACCCCATAAGAATTTTGTACGTTTCTATAAGATCCCCTCTCAATCTCCTAAATTCTAGCGAGTATAAGCCAAGTCTATCCAGTCTTTCTTCATATGAAAGTCCTGACATCCCAGGAATCAGTCTGGTGAACCTTCTCTGCACTCCCTCTATGGCTATAATGTCCTTCCTCAGATTTGGAGACCAAAACTGTACGCAATACTCCAGGTGTGGTCTCACCAAGACCCTGTACAACTGCAGTAGAACCTCCCTGCTCCTATACTCAAATCCTTTTGCTAGGAAAGCTAACATACCATTCGCTTTCTTCACTGCCTGCTGCACCTGCATGCCTACTTTCAATGACTGGTGTACCATGACACCCAGGTCTCGCTGCATCTCCCCTTTTCCTAATCGGCCACCATTTAGATAATAGTCTGCTTTCCTGTTTTTGCCACCAAAGTGAATAACCTCACATTTATCCACATTATACTGCATCTGCCAAACATTTGCCCACTCACCCAGCCTATCCAAGTCACCTTGCAGTCTCCTAGCATCCTCCCCACAGCTAACACTGCCCCCCAGCTTAGTGTCATCCGCAAACTTGGAGATGTTGCCTTCAATTCCCTCATCCAGATCATTAATATAAATTGTAAATAGCTGGGGTCCCAGCACTGAGCCTTGCGGTACCCCACTAGTCACTGCCTGCCATTGTGAAAAGGACCCGTTTACTCCTACTCTTTGCTTCCTGTTTGCCAGCCAGTTCTCTATCCACATCAATACTGAACCCCCAATACCGTGTGCTTTAAGTTTGTATACTAATCTCTTATGTGGGACCTTGTCGAAAGCCTTCTGAAAGTCCAGATACAACACATCCACTGGTTCTCCCCTATCCACTCTACTAGTTACATCCTCGAAAAATTCTATAAGATTCGTCAGACATGATTTACCTTTCGTAAATCCATGCTGACTTTGTCCAATGATTTCACCACTTTCCAAATGTGCTGCTATCCCATCTTTAATAACTGACTCTAGCAGTTTCCCCACTACCGATGTTAGACTAACTGGTCTGTAATTCCCCGTTTTCTCTCTCCCTCCCTTCTTAAAAAGTGGGGTTACGTTTGCTACCCACCAATCCTCAGGAACTACTCCAGAATCTAAAGAGTTTTGAAAAATTATCACTAATGCATCCACTATTTCTGGAGCTACTTCCTTGAGTACTCTGGGATGCAGCCTATCTGGCCCTGGTGATTTATCGGCCCTTTTTACATAAAATCTTGTCGGCCACTTTTTACATAAAATCTTGGGTGTTCAGGTTACATACTTGTACCTGAGCACACAAAATGGCCATTGCTACCACCCATGGTCCCTGTACAATAAGCATTTCAAAACATATGGTTGCTGATGTGTTAATGTGTTGAACACCAAGTTTATCCAAACCTAATATCTGTTCTTACTTAATTTACTTACACTGGAACAGTGGAGAAACTCCATCACCAGTAAACCCTCCTAGCAATGTTAATTCCAGTTCCAGTTGTAAGATAGCCAGCAAGCTGCTCTGCATTGATCTGAACAAAGTTAGGCTAATGTTTCAGGGAATGAAGATTTAATAAAATGAAACTTGAAACATCCTCTGGACTGTTGCCTGGCCTGCTGAGTTCATCCAGCAATTTGTTTAGCAAACAGGTGAATCTAAATTGTTTACATGCATAGTTTATTCTCAGAAGCTCATAATGCAATTGATTTGTGGTTTATGATTTAAACATTATTCTTAGAGAATCAGTCCATTAAAGGTTTGTCTTTTATAAACCTATAGAAACTGGAATTAGATGGCTAGGTGGCAATCAATCATAAGATTTTCCACTTAATGTGTAGAACACTGTAATTGTGCTTCAGTTTGTTGTACCCCAGAGATTTAAGAGGCACTTGTGTGCGGAAGCCTTGCCCGATAGTGAAGAAAGTGCAGCATCACTCCTCAACATTTTAACAACCACATATTAAGTGACAAAGCCAGGAAGCTGGGTATTGATTGCAAACTTGAGTGGAACGGTGCGTAATATGTTGAGGTCAAACAGATGTAAAAGAAAGGAACGAAAATAACCCTACAATTTTTCCAATTCATTTTGGAAATCTAGGTTTTGCTGGCAAGGTCAGCATTCTTGCCCATCACTAATTGCACTTGAGAGTGTGGTGGTGAATTGCCTTTTTGAACAGCTGCATTGCTTCTGTTGAAAGCTGCACCCACTGTGCTGCTGGGGAAGGAGTCTCATGATTTAGACTTAGAGATAATAAACATTTTCATGTCTGGATGTGGTAGTTAAACACTTCAGGATGACCCAAGTTAACAGTAAGAAATTACATCTGCTCCACTTATCTCTGAAATTCATCAATGCCAATGTGGACTACCTGTATCTGTGCCATATTGGCATTCATGCTCCACTCCAGCCTCTGTCCCATCTATCAGCATGACTCCATCCCTTTCTCCAAACGTCCTTTAAATATATTTATACTGTTTATTCAAACCATTTCCCATGAAAGCAAGATCTGCATTCAGATTACTCTTTGGATCAATATATTTCTTCCAAATCAATTATTGGAAGACAATCATATGTTGACAACCTCTAATTATACTTTTCTCCACAAGTGGAAACATTCTCTTTGTATCCACTCTACCAAAACCTTTCTTTGTTGTTAAGACCTCTGTTAGTTCACTCCTCGGCCTCCTTTACTAAAGAGAAATTCACACAATACATCTATTCTTTCCTCAGACGGATAATGTCACACTTGAACTATAACATTTTAAACTCTCTCACATTGAGTCAGTATCATTGAAGCATGATAACAACTGTGAGGAACTGAGGATCCCACTTAGTCATAGAGGCATACAGCGTGGAAACAGGCCCCATGGCCCAACTTGCCCACGCCAACCAACATGCCCCATATACACTAGTCCCACCTGCCTCCATTTGCCCCATATCCCTCTAAACCTCTCCTATCCATATACCAGTCTAAATGTTTCTTAAAAGTAACAGTAGTACCTGCCTCAACAACATCTTCTCGCAGCTTATTCCATATAGCCACCACCCTTTGTGTAAAAAAGTTACCCATCAGTTTCCTATTCTTTCCCCCCTCACATTAAACCTATGTCCTCTGGTTCTCAATTCCCTTACTCTGGGGAAAAGAGTGTGTACCCTATTCCTCTTTTCTACACCTCTATAAGATCACCCCTCATCCTCCTGTGCTCAAAGGAATAAAGTCACAGCCTACTCAACCTCTCATAGAAACATAGAAACATAGAAAATAGGTGTAGGAGTAGGCCATTCGGCCCTTCGAGCCTGCACTGCCATTCAATATGATCATGGCTGATCATCCAACTCAGTAACCTGTACCTGCCTTCTCTCCATACCCCCTGATCCCTTTAGCCACAAGGGCCACATCTAACTCACTCTTAAATATAGCCTCTCCCTATCGCTTGGGCTCTCGAGTCCTGGCACCATCCTCGTAAGTTTTCTCTGCACCCTTTCCAGCTTGACAACATCTTTCCTATAACATGAACACAATACTCTAAATGTGGCCTCACCAACATCTTATATAACTGCAACATCACCCAACCTCTATACTCAATACTCAATACTGATGAAGGCCAATGTGATGAAAGCCATCTTGACCACGCTATCTACCTGTGACACCACTTTCAAGGAATTATGTACCTGCACTCCTAGGCCCCTCTGCTTCCCCTCTTCCCTTTCAATCCAGATGAAGGGTGTTGCTCCAAAGCTTTTCCCTTCACAGATTATTTATTTGCCTTCTCAGTGCCGCTTGGCTCACTGAGTTGCTCCCGCAGTTTGCTTCTGTTTCATTGATTCGACAATTGTGTCCACGGATTGCAACCCCACTATTTAAGAAAAGAGGTGAAAAAAAAAGTAGGGAAAGGAAGGAGAGAAAAAGCAGGGAACACAGACTAGTTAGCTTGATATCAGTAGTAGGAAAATGCTAGAATCTATTAGTAACAGGGCATTGGATTGAATAAAGGAAAATTTATGAAAGGGAAGTCATTTTTGACAGGAGGTACACAAAAATGCTGGAGAAACTCAGCGGGTGCAGCAGCATCTATGGAGCGAAGTAAATAGGCGACGTTTCGGTCCCGAAACGTCGCCTATTTCCTTCGCTCCATAGATGCTGCTGCACCCGCTGAGTTTCTCCAGCATTTTTGTGTACCTTCGATCTTCCAGCATCTGCAGTTCCTTCTTGATCATTTTTGCCAGGCCTGTTGACAGTTTTCGAGGTTGAAATGAACAAAATCATAAGATCAGAAGCGATAGTAGAATTAGGCCCTTCGGCCCATCAAGTCTACTCCGACATTCAATCATGGTTGATCTATCTCTCTATCCTAATCCCATTCTCTTGCTTTCTCCCCATAACCTCTGACACCTGTACTAATCGAGAATCTATCTATATCTGCCTTAAATATATCCACTGACTTGGCCTCCACAGCCTTCTGTGACAAATATTCCACAGATTCACCACCCTCTGACTAAAGAAATTCTTCATCTCCTTCCTAAAAGAACGTCTTATAATTCTGAGACTATGACCTCTAGTCCGAGACTGTCCCACTAGTGGAAACACCCTCTCCACATCCAAGCCTAATTTATCAAAATAGATAAGGAAACGCCAATGTGTGTACAATATTTGGACTTTCATATGGACTATGATAAGGTGTCACGTGAGATTATTAAACACCGTACATGGGATTGGAACTAATGTACTGGCATAGATTGACAATTAGTTAACAGGCAGAAGATCGTGAGAAGAAAGTTGCAGGCACATGAGACTCCAGATATAGGAATGTATAGCAAGTAAAGAGGAGCTGCTGGGGAACTCGGTCTGTGGAGGGAAATGGGCAGTGGATGTTTCATGTTGAGGTTATGGGGAGAAAGACATTCTTGCCGTAGAGGGAGTACAGAGAAGGTTCACCTGACTGATTCCTGGGATGTCAGGATTTTCATATGAAGAAAGACTGGATAGACTCGGCTTGTACTCGCTAGAATTTAGAAGATTAAGGGGGGATCTTAAAGAAACGTACAAAATTCTTAAGGGGTTGGACAGGCTAGATGCAGGAAGATTGTTCCCGATGTTGGGGAAGTCCAGAACAAGGGGTCACAGTTTAAGGATAAGGGGGAAATCTTTTAGGACCGAGATGAGAAAAACATTTTTCACAAAGAGAGTGGTGAATCTCTGTAATTTTCTGCCACAGAAGGTAGTTGAGGCCAGTTCATTGGCTATATTTAAGAGGGAGTTAGATGTGGCCCTTGTGGCTAAATGGATCAGGGGGTATGGTGAGAAGGCAGGTACAGGATACTGAGTTGGATGATCAGCCATGATCATATTGAATGGCGGTGCAGGCTCGAAGGGCCGAATGGCCTACTCCTGCACCTATTTTCTATGTTTCTATGTTTCTATGTTCCTCTTCAAGACTGAACGAGTTTTGGCAAGTAGGCAGTATAGAGAGGTGGGGGAGGGGTGGCTCAAGAGCAATACAGGTGAGCAGAGGTTGATTAGTCGGGTTGGGTAAAGAAGGGTGGAGGCTAGAAGGTGATACTGGACCCCAAGAAAGGGAGTTTGTAGAATGCCTCCAAGATGGATTCTTGGAGCCGCTTGTACGTGAGCCTACCAGGGAGAAGACAATTCTGGATTTAGTGTTGTGTAATGAACTGAATTTGATAATGGAACTCAAGGTAAAGGAACCATTATGAGGTAGTGACCATAATATGATAGGTTTTAAGGAGGGAGAAGGTAAAATCAGAAGTGTCAGTATTGCAGTTGAACATAGGGGACTTTGGAGGCATGAGGGAGGAGCTGGCCAAAATTAACTGTTAAGGGACCCTAGCTGGGATGATGGTGGAACAACAATGGCAGGAATTTCTGGGAATAATCCAGAAGATGCAGGATCATTTCATTCCAAAGAGGAAGAAAGATTCTAACGGGAGTAAAAGGAGACCGTGGCTGACAAGGGAAGTCAAGGACAGTATATAAAACTAAAAGAGAAGACGTATCACATAGCAAAGATGAGCAGGAAGACAGAGGATTGGGAAACTTTTAAAGAACAACAGCAGGTAACTAAAAAGGCAATACGGGGAGAAACGATGAAGTACGAAGGTAAGCTAGCCAAGAATATAAAGGAGGATAGTGAAAGCTTCTTTAGGTATGTGAAGAGGAAAAGATTAGTTAATACAAATGTACGTCCCTTGAAGACAGAAACAGGTGAATTTATTATGGGGAGCAAGGAAATGGCAGACGAGTTGAACAGGTACTTTGGCTCTATCTTCACTAAGGAAGACACAAACAATCTCCCAGATGTACTAGGGGACAGAGGATCTAGATAGAGCTCTAGGGGCTAGAGGAATCAAGGGATATGGGGAGAAGGCAGGCACGGGTTATTGATTGGGGACGATCAACCTTGATCACAATGAATGGCGGTGCTGGCTCGAATGGCCTCCTCCTGCACCTATTTTCTATGTTTCTATGTTTCTATCTAGGGTGACGGATGAACTGAAGGAAATTCACATTAGTCAGGAAATGGTGTTGGGTAGACTGATGGGACTGAAGGCTGATAAATCTTACAGAAACCTATAAAATTATTAAGAGATTGGACAGGCTTGATGCAGGAAACATGTTCCCGATGTTGGGGGAGTCCAGAACCAGGGGCCACAGTTTACGAATAAGGGTTTGGCCATTTAGAACTGAAATGAGGAAAAACCTTTTTACCCAGAGAGTTGTGAATTTATGGAATTCTCTGCATCAGAAGGCAGTGGAGGCCGATTCACTGGATGCATTCAAAACAGAGTTAGATAGTGCTCTCAGGGTTAGCGGAATCAAAGGATATTGGGAGAAGGCAGGAACGGGGTACTGATTGTGGATGATCAGCCATGATCACATTGAATGGCGGTGCTGGCACGAAGGGCCGAATGGCCTACTCCTGCACGTATTTTCTGTGTATCTAAAAGGTTGCTGCTTCTGAAGTGTGCTTGGAGAGGAAAGAAGAGATTTGTTGTTCATTTTTGGATTAGGAAGTAGTGATTAGTAGAGTGGTGCAAGGATTAGTGCACCCCAATTGATCACAATCTATTTAGACATGGCAAGTGAAAGACTAACAATATAATACATGAATTATACATGGTCCTGGTGAGACCCTGTTGAATTTTCTGCACAAGAGGACTGCTTAAGTGCAGTTATTAAAAATATTCAAGCTGAAATGTCTAAATATTTGGACATCAGAGAAATTTAAGGATATGGGAGATCGGAAAGTGGCGCTGAGGTAAAAGATCAACCCAGGTCTTATTGAATGCTGGTTCTGCTCTGCAAAGACATTTTCCAGCATATTATTCTTGCCTAGAACATAGAAACATAGAAAATAGGTGCAGGAGTAGGCCATTCGGCCCTTCGAGCCAGCACCGCCATTCAATATGGCTGATCATCCAACTCAGTATTCTGTACCTGCCTTCTCTCCATACCCCCTGATCCCTTTAGCCACAAGGGCCACATCTAACTCCCTCTTAAATATAGCCAATGACCTGGCCTCAACTACCTTCTGTGGCAGAGAGTTCCAGAGACTCACCACTCTCTGTGTGAAAAATGTTTTTCTCATCTCGGTCCTAAAGGATTTCCCCTTTATCCTTAAATGACAAATGTACAACACAAGACAGATAGTAAAAGGGGCTGTCCCACGTGGGCGATCTAAGCTGCGTGTTTAGGACAGTTTGCCCTGGACTCAAACTCGCAGCATGGTCGACACCAAAGATCCTATAGCGGAGCAAGATAGACCACTCCTGCTAAATGCAATGGGCTGACGTGTAGTATGCAACGGAGCGGAAAGTGGGCCTTTTTTTCATCCATTTCAGTAACCCGACCCGACGCGACCCGCAGTGTAATCAACGTTGCGGGGGAACAGTTTGTGTTAATAAATTACAATGCTGAAAATGAGGAGAAGATTTTTACCATAGAACTTTTATTTTTACGAGGATGTTTCCGTGACCGGCTTCCATCTCCGCACTAGTATCTTTGCTTTGCTATGTGATCTTTGGTGCGGAATCGGGCCGAAAATTACCCATCAATCTGCCCATGACCGTACTACGTCTTTTTCGTCGAGAGCACTATCTTGCTCGCTACAGGATCTTTGGTCGACACGAGGTCCTAGGAGGTCATATGAGGTGGCTGAAATTCTCCTTCATGCTCGAGGGAGGTTCCTTCAAATTTCCCACGAGTAAATATTTGGTCGGCATAGATCTTTCTCACTCGTAGTGCAGTGGAGTGGGGTCGCTATTTACTTACAGGCAGTCGAGGGCAGCCTTAGGCCATCTCCTTCGCTGACCGGCCATTTTGATTGGCTCATTGGAGTTTCACGATCTAGGAAGACCTACCAGTTGGTAAAATGCCCACTAAACTTTATTAAACTTCTTAAAAGTGTCTCCCCCCTTTCCCCCCCCTTCTTCCTCCCCCCCCTTTCTCCCCCCCCCTTCTCCCCCCCCCCTTCTCCTCCCCCCCTTCTCCCACCCCCCTTCCCCCCCCCCTTCTCGCCTCCTTCTGTCTCCCATCTCTCTCCTTCCTCTATCCCCCCCCCCCCCCCGCGCTCTCTAAAGGACTTACGGTATTCTGTGGCAGCCGTTTACCTGCCTCTTCATCACGCAGACAGCGCTCCTCCGCTGTTCCTGGCCCCACCTTTGTGGTGTGTGTGTGTGTGTGTGTGTGTGTGTGTGTGTGTGTGTGTGTGTGTGTGTGTGTGTGTGTGTGTGTGAGTGTGTGTGTGCGTGTGCGCGCGTGCGTGTGTGCGCGTGTGCGTGCGTGCGCGTGTGCGTGTGCGTGTGCGCGCGTGTGCGCGTGCGTGCGTGCGTGCGTGCGTGCGTGCGTGCGTGTGTGTGTGTGTGTGTGTGTGCGCGTGCGTGTGCGTGTGTGTGTGTGTGGTCAGTAGATGCAGCTTGAGGTTCGGTCGATCCAGCTGGCAGTTTCAACGCGGTCGGTCGATTCAGCTCGAGGCTGTCCAGGCGAGTGCTCTCGAGCTTGAAGGTCGAGGACAATCTTCTGAACTCGCAGATTAGGCCGCCCAAGTGGAACAGGCCCTTTAGGATGTGAGTGATAGTGTTTTGGAAAAGCACAATTGGCCGTTTGCCTGCTATATTGGGGATCGTTTGAACATGGCTAGGATTTGTATTTCAAGTCGAAAGCAAAATGCATGCAAAAGCATAGAATCATAGACTGGTTACAATTCAGAATGGGCCATTTGGCCAGTTGTGCCCGCATCTGCTCTCTCCCTGAGCAACTCACTGGTTCCACCTGCCTGGCCTCTTCTCCATTGTCTTGCAAATATTTCCTCACCATATATTTATTCCATTTACACCACGGAAGCTGCTTCCATCACATCCACAAGTAGCAGATTTCAGTTTTGAAACACATACTCACATACAAAAGTTTTTCCTCATGTCATACCCCTACATTTTACACGTGCGACCTCTTGGTCTCTTTCTTTCCACAAGTGGGAACAGCTTAAACGATCCAATCTATCTGAAGGAGTAGACCTTAGCTGAATCATTCCATTCTTCCAGCCCAGACTGTCTCTAACATGGCATATTGGCGGCATTACATTTTTTCCGCATTTCAACTTTATTCTTGTTTCACTGTCGGTCATATGTTAACATTTGAATTGTAAATTAATTTATTTCCCCCCCCCTCACCCCCATTGACCATTCACCTCTTGAACTCCCATTCACTATGAAACCCCACTGCCTGGCAGTCCTGCAAAAATAAATTTGATGACATGAATCTGGACACAAACTTAGAAAGGAATTTTATAGCAAAGAATGCAAGGAATCTCTTTGGCTTTGTCCAAGAAAGAAATAGTTCATAATCCATGGTACTAACACATGGAAAACATTATTGCAAGGTTTGAGATAAAACTCATCATGGGATATTAAATTGAATAAAACACCCACGTGTGCGCATACAGCTGCTATATCCATCATGTTGGATTTCTATTCTATAACAAAGACGTGTTGTGTGTCTACAGAACAGAGAGAACAATTCACTGCAATGTACTTGTAATTTTTCTTATTGAAGCACATCCCCACATGATTTCTGCATTGCTCAGTGGTTGGTGGGTATGCTGCTGCATGGCCTAAAATGCTAAGCATTTAAAGGGTTGTTAAATTGCCAGCTTTTGAAGGAATTCCACAAGTACATTTATTGTGGAGAAAAATGTAAATGGCTGGTTATAACATGTTTTAAAGGAATGAGCCTTATAGGAATTACAAATTATGGAAACCATGTTTTTAAATTATTTCCATCAGGCTGTGGTCACTGCTAGCATTTCTCGCCTGTCTGTATTAGCCCTTCAGAAAGTAATAGTGAAGAATTATCATGACCTGGCTGCAGTCCTTCTGTTCCTCGCATTGTGAGCCAACGGGCCGGTGCTGTGCTATTCTATGTTTTTGTGAATGGCTCAGGGCAGTGATTTTTAGGATTTAGACCTAGCCACTGTGAAAGAGTTGTGATGTATTTGAAAGTCAAGATAAAGTCCAACCCGAAGAGGGAGATCCGTGGATGGTGGTGATCTCAGGCACTTGCTCCCTTTGACCTTTGTGGTAAAACTCCCAGATTTGGAAGGCGTTGACAGAGTAGAATTGGTGAGCAAAAGCAAGGCATTAAGCAGATAGCATGCTTTGCTGCCATGGCGGTAGAAGCAATACATGGTTACGATTCTGGATGGGACACCTATCAAAAGAATGGGTTTGTTTGGAAGACACTGAGGCTTGTTGGATTTGTTGGACTTTCACCCAACCAGGCAGGAAGAGGATTTGATCATTATGCTTCTGAGCTGTGCCATATAAATAGTGGAATGGATTTTCAGGTGTCATGCAATTAATCTCTCACTGCAAGATACTCCACATTTCAACTGTCTCTGTAGTTACAATATTTGTGTTCGGTCTACTTGAATTTCTGACCAATGATGAATCTCAGGATGTCAGTGATAAGAAATTTTGCAGTTCAAGTGAGTTTATTGTCATGTGTCCCTGATAGGCCAATGAAATTCTTGCTTTGCTTCAGCACAACAGAATATAGTAGGCATTTACTACAAAACAGATCAATGTGTCCATATACCACAATATAAACATATACACACATGAATAAATAAACTGATAAAATGCAAATGTATTTAGCTAGAATATACCAGTTCATGAGGAAAAATGCAAGATGGATCATACACTCAGCACCTCCTGCTCAACATGGTTGCATAGTCTTCAGCCGTATCTTTAGCACTGCAGATAACACAAACGTGGGTGGCATCGTAGATTGTGAAGATGGTTATCAAAAATTGCAGCAGGATCTTGATCAGCAGGGCAAGTGGGCTGAGGAGTGGCTGATGGAGTTTAATGCAATCGTGCAGGATGTTGCATTTTCGGAAGTCGAAACAGGGCAGTGAATGGCAGTGCCCTGGGGAGTGTTGTAGAGCAGAAGAATCTAGAAGTGTAGGTGTCATGAAAGTGGCCTCACAGGTAGGAAGGGTGGTCAATTATGAATGACGTAACCTCCTCCACAATAAGCATCAACGATGGAACACCTCAAGGGAGTGTGCTCAGTCTCCTTCCTCAGCCTCTCTACACCCATGACTGTGTAGCCAGACACAGCTCCAACGCCATCTTTACATTTGCTGATGATACCACCGTTGTTGGACGAATAACGGGTAACAATGAATCAGAGTGCAGGAGCGAGATTGAAAATCTGATTGGTGCCGGAGCAACAAATGTGCGCTCGACTTTAGCAAGACCAAGGACCTGATTGTCAACTTAAGGAGGCAAAAGCCTGTGATCCATGAACCTGTCTTCATCGACGGGACGGGACGGCAGTGGAGAGAGTCAACAGCTTCAAGTTCCAGGGTGTGCATGTCGCGATATCTCTGAAGATCTGTCCTGGAACAATCACGAAGAAAGATTCAGGTTCAGATTCAGATTCAATCTTTATTGTCATTGTGCAGTGTACAGTACAGAGACAACAAAATGCAGTTAGCATCTCCCCCAGAAGAGCGAACATAGAATAATGAACAGCAGAATATATATATGTACATACATTAGTGCAATTTTTCTGGGGGAGGGAGTGTCCGGGGGGGGGGTGACTGGCAATCACTAAGATATAGGGTGTGACAGCCGCAGGGAAGAAACTGTTCCTGGACCTGCTGGTCCGGCAACGGAGAGACCTGTAGCGCCTCCCGGATGGGAGGAGGGTAAACAGTCTGTGGTTGGGGTGAGAGCAGTCCTTGAAGATGCTGAGCGCCCTTCGCAGACAACGCTTGCTCTGGACAGACTCAATGGAGGGGAGCGAGGAACCGGTGATGCGTTGGGCAATTTTCACCACCCTCTGCAGTGCTTTCCGGTCGGAGACAGAGCAGTTGCCATACCATACTGTGATACAGTTGGTAAGGATGCTCTCGATGGTGCAGCGGTAGAAGTTCACCAGGATCTGAGGAGACAGATGGACCTTCTTTAGTCTCCTCAGGAAGAAGAGACGCTGGTGAGCCTTCTTGACCAGTGTTGAGGTATTGTGGGTCCAAGAGAGGTCATCAGAGATTTTTTTGACCCCTAGAAACCCGAAGCTGGAAACTCATCAATGCTTCTAATTCACTAGAAGTTTAAGGAGATTGAAAGCCATGACCACAAGTCTCAAGAACAGCTTCTTTGCAACGACCATCAGGTTCTTAAATAACACACAACACTTACCTCAGCAACTATGATCTTCTGAGGACTGTGTCTTTCATTGTACTACGGACTTTGCTCTGTGCACTACAATGGTTACCTGGTATTATGGTTTTCAATTGTCTTTTTGATTATTACATTTTATCTGTGTGTTAATGTGTTTATGGTCCTGTTAAGCTGCAGTCGGTAAGAATTTGGGAAACAAGTAGTTGAATTTATAATTATATAATTAATGTAGTTCTCATAGAATTGGAAAGAACTGGATTATGGTTCATACAAATTGTTTTTCACTTAATTCTCCAGCTATCTGGATCTGTGTGATTCTGATTCTTGCGCAAATGTTATGCACAATTTTTTCAGTTGGAATACTTCATCATCCAATGTTTAAAGCAGAAGTCCTCTGAGAAGAAAAAGAAAAGGAGTAGCAGACCCCAACTAATTCCACCACCTAGACTTAAGGAGCCAGGTAAGAGAATGTAATGAGGGCTAATGCCTTTACATGGCTTATGTAATGGGAATATGCAAATCTGCCAAATTATTCCATTGATTTCAACAAATATCAGCAAACTATTTTTAAAAATATCATCAAAGATCCCATCAGTAATGTTATTTTATAATTCTACTGAATGATACCTTAACCTAGTGGTCAATCATGAGAACAAGCATCAAAGCGAGTCAGAGCACTATCTATTTCTAGAAGCTGGCTGTAAATCTGATCCATCCTGGTAAGGTGAAACTCTCCTTCAGTCCTGGTAAAATATGTAAGGCTCTCATGATCTAATTCTTAGTTAGTTAAGATGCAGAGTACAAAGCTGCCCCTAATTTATTAGCACATCAGGTAAGAGGTTAATATAATATTTCATTTTTTAATGAAGCTCTTCCCTGAAACACCAAAATAAATCAAGTGAGGGGTGGGGGTTAGGGAGGATGCTTTCCAGAAAAATATTTTCTGACAATAGTTTTATGTTGCATCAGTATTATTGCATAAAGAGGAATAACATTTTTTGTTCATGATAACTTAATTTTAAGTTGACAGTAGGAATGTTATGTAAAGTGTTATGTAGAAAGAACTATCCTGAAATCTGTGGAATTCTCTGCCACAGAAAGTAGTTGATGCCAGTTCATTTGCTGTATTTAAGAGGGAGTTAGATGTGGCCCTTGTGGCAAAAGGGATCAGGGGGTATGGAGAGAAGGCAGGTACAGGATACTGAGTTGGATGATCAGCCATGATCATATTGAACAGGCTCGAAGGTCCGAATTGCCTACTCCTGCACCTATTTTCTATGTTCTATGTTTCTATGAAATAGTTTGGTATAGTCATAACCGAAGGAACAGAAATTGATGTGGGCCAAGTGGGGTAAATACAAGTGGCAACATCCAGAAAAAGAGGAACATGATATAATGTTTTGAATAGCGAAACCGTATAATATTATGTTTACTTTTCCCAGAAGGACATAGAGCAGCCTAAGGCAAAAATCATCAAATCCCAGGTTAATTAGATTCAAAATGGGGTCGGTAAAATGGTGACCAACCAACTAATGGCCTTAAAGAGATGAGATTTCAGATGCAGTCTGGTTTCATTCACACAAGGGAGTAAGGTAGGGAAATTAAAGCAAGCCAGATCTCCATGGATTACCAAAAAGACAAAGTAAAATGGAAGAATAAATAGAGAGCAATTTACAGATGCCCAGTTATTAATGTGAGGGCCAGGGTGATTAAAAAAAGTTAAGGAGATAATTGAAAAGAAAATTAGGCAAATAGAGAGCATGAAAAAGGGATAGCAGCAAAAAGATATAAGGGATCTCAAACTATTCTTTTGGCGTATGAGCAGCAAAAGGATTGTAGGACAAAGGGTGGGGCTCATCAACGACAAAACTTACACCTGACAGCAGAGAGCGTCACTTAAGTACAATATATGCCTTATATGTCAATCTTCACCTCGGGTCTCAACAAAAGAAGGTGTAATTAACATTTCTGGTTGAGCTAGAAATAGAGGATACACTATAAAGTCTTACTGCACTTAAAATGGAAGAGACCCTGATCATCCAAACTTTGATAGATTCGAAGATGGGTCTGAGAACTGGAAAACTGCAAAAGTTACATTCTTGTTCAAAACAGGATGGAGGGATAAACCCAACATGTCAACCTCGGAAGTGGGGAAAGTTCTAGAAACAGGAATCCCAGGGACATAAATAGCAATCACCTGGATGTGGGGATAATGAGGGAAAGCCAGCATGGATGTGTTAAAGGCAAATCATGCATAACTAACTGTTTAGAGGGTTTTTCCCCAATTATCTGAACAGGCCAACGAGGGAAATATGGTTGATGTGAAATATAGGGGCTTCTGAAAAGATACTACATACGATGCCACAGAACAGGCATCCTGAAAACTAAAAAGACCTGTAGCAACATGGCGGAAAAACAGGCAGAATTACATAAATCAGAGTGTAGGAGTAAATAATTGTTTAACAGACTGGAAGTGTACAGAACAGCACTCCAGGGGTTGGGGTGAGGACCACTGTTTTTCTTGATATATTTATCAACGACTTGGATAGGCAAGGGACTGGTTTCAAATTTACTGATTGCACATGAGTCAGAGGCACAGTGAGCTGTGAGAATAGATTTTAAGGAGATAGATGCAGGATGAGTGAATGGGTGCATAGATTGCAGCTAAAATTTAATACTGAGAAATGCAATGTTATATTTTTGTAAGAAGAATGAGAAGAGGCAATAGAAACCAGAACTAATTCTAAAAGTATAGGTGATGGGTTTATTGAAAACAGATTAATAAAGTGGTTAGAAAAACATACAGATGTGTGCTTTATAAACAGAGACATAGAGTACAATAGCAGAGAAGTCATGATGATCCTTGATAGACGATAAATCACTAGTTCAGCCACAACTGGGGTACTGAATCCACTGAAGAGCGATGTGATGGGTTTGGAAAGTTTGCAGAAAAGATACAGCAATATAATTCCAGATAGGAAGGACTTTAATTATGTTGATAGACTGCAGAGGCTTCTGTGATGTCCTTTAGAGGTTGCACAAAGATCTACTAGGTAATTAAAACCACAGTGAGCATAGAGAAAATAGACAGAGAGAAACTGATCCCATTGACAGAGGGATCACGAGATAGGGGTCATTGAATGAGGGTGAAGGACAATGAACTAAAATTAACACTTATTTTCACACTGATTGGTTAGGTTCTGGAACATGCTGCTGGAGTAAAGGTCAAGACAAATTTAATTAGACCCTCAAAAGGGAGCTGGAGAAGTATATGAGAGGAAATCATTTGCAGGGTTGTGGTGGAAGCGAGGAGTAGTGTGTGAGTTGCTGGATTGCTGCTCTGTTCCGCTTGCAGAAGCTTAACAGGCCTAATCCTCGCTGTAACCATTTTATGTTTCTGTTAGCCTTGACATCTGCTCAGTTCTGCAATCTTATTTCTTTCCAGAGGAAGAGTTAAGCCCCTATCTCACTTAGGAGACCTAAACAGCAACCTCTGGTGACATAGAAACATAGAAAAATAGGTGCAGGAGTAGACCATTCGGCCCTTTGAGCCTGCACCGCCATTCAATATGATCATGGCTGATCATCCAACTCAGTATCCTGTACCTGCTTTCTCTCCATATCCCCTTAGCCACAAGGGCCACATCTAACTCCCTCTTGAATATAGCCAATGAACTGACCTCAACTACCTTCTGTGGCAGAGAGTTCCAGAGATTCACCACTCTCTGTGTGAAAAATGTTTTTCTCATCTCGGTCCTAAAAGACTTCCCCCTTATCCTTAAACTGTGACCCCTTGTTCTGGACTTCCCCAACATCGGGAACAATCTTCCTGCATCTAGCCTGTCCAACTCCTTAAGAATTTTGTAAGTTTCTATAAGATCCCCCCTCAATCTTCTAGATTCTAGCGAGTACTAAATTCTAGCCAGTGATCTTGCCCACCGCCCAAGGTTTCCATGAGGTCACCGGAGGTTTTGGTCACTCTCCCTAATGGTCAAAAGTGGTTTCCGCATGGTCGAGGCTTCATCTAGGTTGATGCTATTTTTTCATCATGATTAAAACCGGCCTCGACTAAAAATAGGTTGCTGTTTTAAAAATCGATAATTTTTTAGTCACAGGTCTAGTCAAAGCCGTTTTTCTTCATAGTCGAGGAAGGTTTTCAACATATGGTGGTGGTAGGAGGTTGCAGGTCACCTCAACCTTGATTTTTTTTTGGGTGGCAGGCAAGGTCACCAGAGGTTGCTGTTTAGGTCTCCTAAGTGTTTCATGTTGGCACTAGAGGTGGACAAAAAAAGGTTTGCCCCACTATCAAGATATTTTTCAGGCATTCTTTGGTGTGCAATGAATTGCGAATTCTTGCATCTTATTTACATCCACATTTCTACTCCAAACAATTGGGCTATACATTAAAATAATTTTAATTTCTTCTACAATATTTCATATTACTGTACAGATTTTGAGTGGGAAAAATAACGTTAAATGTTGCCAACTTATTACTGTAGGTTCCCCCCTTTATGTAATAGGAATGTGCATTGTAATACTGGTTTAAAATATCTGGTTTAAACTTGGTTGATTGTTCACTGCTCATGTAGATAATGAACAGAAAATCTAAATATTTTTCAATTGTATACAGTACATATTTTTCGTTGATTATTGATTCTGTTTCTCTTCCAGTCAAATTACCATGTTTAAAGATTGAGACATCCCGGTTCCACGGTGACTTGCTTAGCCTTTTCTGCAGCTCTTCATGTACAGACGTGGTCTTCTCTTCCAAGGATGGGCAAGAGGTGGCTAGAGCTCACAGACTTGTGCTGTGCACAGCAAACTATGTCTTCATGCTACTGTTTGGTGTGGTGATTCCTGGCAACTCTGGCGAATTACCTGGGAAGATTGCTCACAATCTGTTTCTAATAGAAAAGGACAATGCAATGAACTTCGGTCAAACGTTACTTCAAAACATCCTGCCAGTAAGGGTCATCATTTTAGACTCACTGCTGTGTGTCTGCTTCTCAGAGGTCTTGAAGTTCATATATGCAGGTTAGAGCCTGCACTGCTGAAGCATTAAGATGCTGCTTTACCATCTTGGAAACTTATACGGAATGATTTTGTGTAAATTATTTTCTTAAGTAGCCACCGTGGAGCAACATGTATGTATTCTCAAAGGTTAAAATTCTGATAAAATAATTTTAAAAATTGTAATTATGAATGCATGAGAAACCAACGATAGGTCAGAATGCCAATTATTCTTTTCTGAATTAAGCTGAGACTAAATTAATTGGTTGCTCTTCCCATTAATGTTTGCACAAAGTACGTTTATTTATGTGATGACAATACCAAGACTTATCCTGTGCTTCCATCCAATTATTTAACGAGGTAAATCTGTAGAGCTATTGTCTATTGTCTAAATTCTTGAATGCTTCCTCCAAACAGCTGCCAACCCAGCTATCGTTCCCTTTCTTAAACACTCTCGATATCAATTCTGTTCTTGTGGATATTACATAACGTTAAGAAGTTGATGTGATACCTGGAATATTCCTGAGTAAGATTAATTTGTGCCACCTCACTGCTATCTCCAGATTCTGCCCAATAGATTTTCATCAACATAAAAAACATATTTGTAAAGAATAACTTCAAGTTAACATATTAACGATTAAGAATGGCAATATTACTTAGCAAGACGTCCTCATTTATGTTCTCTCATTTTCACTAGATCTTGAAAGGGTTCCTGTTCATTGTGCTCCTTTAACATGCAAACTGAAAAGGAAGAGAATCAGGTTGTGGGGCAAAGTTGCAATGCAGCACACTCTATCTGCCCCTCCTCACTCTACCAATAAAGCAGCCAGCTGTGCCCACTGAAAAAGCTAGAAGTACACTTTGAGCACCAGGCCATATTTCAGATAGGTTAACCCACATGCATCTACCAATTGAATTACAAGGACAGCAAATGCAGGAATCTTGAGTAACTCAGCAGGTCAGGCAGCATCTGCAGCATCTTCTGGTCGCAACTCTAAACATTGCCTAACTATTTCATTGACACCCGCCGAGTTTTTCCAGCACTTCGTATTTTGCTCTGCCAATCCAATAGGCTCGAATCACTATACTGCCATCCAGACTAGACTTTGATCAGCAGAGCCAGTTGGAGCCTGAAGAGTCATTAGCATTTAATAAAAATAACTGCTTGCTCTTCATTCCAGAGAGTTGCTGCCCTAATTTGCTTGTATTTTAATTTGTTTTAAAACATTCTAATATTTGGTGCTTTAGAACAGGAAGATAACAGGATATGAGAGTGGGATTACATCGAACTAGTGTGAATAAGTGATTGGTCATTGTGGACTCAGTGGGCCAAATGGGTGTCTGCATGCTGTGTCTCTAATGTAAACTAAACTAAACTAAACCAAGAAAGATAAAATTAAAAGTGAACTTTGCTTTAAGAGCTTTACTTTTAGCCACAAGAATTGCAGAAAGTTTACCATGCAACATTTCATTTGTAAATTCAGAATTAAGTCAAAAGTAAGATATTGATTTTTACATTTTGTAATCTGATTGGACAATAATTTATTAAAATTTTGGACTGTGACTAGGGACTGACAACTGGGATGAATTAAAATCGGTCCTCTGGAAGAAGTTAAAACATCTAGAAGAAGTCAGGCAAGTGTTGGAAACACTCAAACTACTCTTCAGATGCAACACTAAGGTATGTTAATGTTAATGGTGACTACATAGCTCTACTTTTTCATCCATTTTACTATTATTTAATATTATGGTCAAGTGGTGTAAAAAGTAATATACAATCCCCTCTATATAACTGTGTGGTTAATACTCTAATACTCCAAATCATGAATTCCTGTCGTATTCTGCTGTAACCTTCTAATCTCACTTCCCTTCCATCCTATATTAGGTCTTTTTGTTCTTTCTCCTTTTCTGTTTGCCGTCTAGTGATTTAATTATTTTTACTTTAGACTTATAACTTTTTCCAGTACTGGCAGAAAGTTATAGACTAGTTCCATTAACTCTCCTTTTCTCTGTCTCTACAGGTGTTCCTTGACCTGCTGAGCATTTCCAGCACATGTTCTTTTTATTTCCGATTTCTTTTTTCAGGGCAGGGAGTGAGTTGGGGAAGTTTAAAATAGGAGCATGGGAATGAGATGAATCAATCAAAGCTGCTGTTTGTCTCCTGGGGGCCTGGTATTTTCATGGCCAGGAAGAGGAGGCTGATATTCCACTTATATCTGAACTCCATTATTTTTTTCCCAACTGCTTTTCCCAGCTGGTATCCCGCTAAATTAATAGTCTGACAAATGGCGAGGGGGGGTAATGGACACTTGGGAGCGAAATTAGGAGAGCACAGTCTGTGATTAAATCGGAGAGAGATTATTGTTCAAAAGAGTGGGAAAGAGGCTCCAGTTAGAAGGGAGATGAAGGGATGGCATCGTAGGCAGAGGGAGAATGAAAGTATAATGAAGCTTGTGGGAGGGAAAGAATGTGGTTTGCAGGGTGGAGAGAGGGTACGTAATTTGGATGGAGTGTGAAGGGCCACAAAATGATATGCTCAGGGAAAGAGAGAGAGAGCATGATATGGAGGGAGCAGAATAAGGCTGCAATCAGAATGCTGAAATCAGGAGGACAGAGAGATTGCATTGTAATGGGAGGGAGCTAAAAGCTTCCATCAGAAGTGGAGGGACAAACATAGAAACATGGAAACATAGAAAATAGGTGCAGGAGTAGGCCATTCGGCCCTTCGAGCCTGCACCACCATTCAATACGATCATGGCTGATCATCCAACTCAGTATCCTGTACCTGCCTTCTCTCCATACCCCCTGATCCCTTTAGCCACAAGGGCCACATCTAACTCCCTCTTAAATATAGCCAATGAACTGTGGCCTCAACAACCTTCTGTGGCAGAGAGTTCCAGAGATTCACCACTCTGTGTGAAAAATGTTTTTCTCATCTCGGTCCTAAAGGATTTCCCCTTTATCCTTAAACTGTGACCCCTTGTCCTGGACTTCCCCAACATCGGGAACAATCTTCCTGCATCTAGCCTGTCCAACCCCTTAAGAATTTTGTAAGTTTCTATAAGATCCCCCCTCAATTTTGCTGCCTACAAGGAAATGCTGCAATGGCTGCTCCTGGTTTCGTTTCACAGCTGTATTTTGCTGGCTTTAGTAAAACCCATACAGCAGCAGGCAAATACTGTGTTTTGGTAATGGACATTTGCATCCATTTGCACGAAAAACAATTGCATGTTCTATATTGTGAGAAACTAGGTAATGCATCAAAACAAAGAAATTTGGGAGCCCAAACTGAAATGGCATGAACAGGCACAAAGAGAAATTAAATGAATCATTGGGTGGGCACTAAGGAACATTTGCTTTGATGTTCATTACCTTTGCGTAAATCGATCATTTTAGTTCTGAAATATTTTAGTTAAATTTTAAAAGGCCTTCGCAGACTTTACATTTTTTACATGTCCATTCATTCTCTTGCAGTGTTGACATGATTTATTATCATTTGGAATACTTCAACTTTTCAATTTCATTGAGTCATAGAGTGATACAGTGTGGAAACAGGCCTTTCGGCCCAATCTGCCCACACCGGCTACACATGTCCCACCTGCCAGCAATTGGTCCATATCCGTCCAAACCTGTCCTATCCATGTAGCTGTCTAACTGTTTCTTAAATGTTGGGATTGTCCCTGCCTCAACTACCTCCTCTGGCAGCTTGTTCCATACACCCACCACCCTTTGTGTGAAAAAGTTACTCCTTATTAAAGTCACTGCTTATTAAATGTTCAGGAAACTATAGCACGTAAAACATATCAGCAAAGTTCCCTCATAAGTTCATTTAGTTTATTGTCACGTGTACTGAGGTACAGTGAAAAGCTTTTGTTGCAAAAAGACAATCCATGATTACAATCGATCTATTTACAGTGTATAGATACATGATAAGGGAATAACCTAGATTCTAGGTGGCGCCGACGATGGCTGTTTTGTCTGTGTTTGTTCGTTTGTGTCGTCTGTGAAAATCCCACAAAGATCACTTTCATGAGGGAGGTACTCGTTAACATCAGATATTTGTACCTCCAAACATCGTTCCGGATTTCTCTCACTCACTGGATTATTTGGACATACTCGTCGGCGGGGCTGTGGCCGTGAGATGTAGGAAGACCCAGGGGAAGCGCTCTGGTGCACTCACCCGACTCCGGCGATGAAGATTACGCACGCCACTCCCGAGTATATTCCTTGCAAATCTACATTCTCTCAACAACAAAGTGGATGAACTGCAACTCCTGTGCCAAACAGCAAACAAGGACTTCTCTCGAGCCGCTGCCCTGTGTTTCACAGAGACCTGGCTGTGTAAGTCGACCCCGGACAATGCGCTGCAACTGGCTGGCTTTCAACTACACAGCGCGGACTGCGAAGCGGAGGCAGCGGGGAAATCAAGAGGCGGTGGAATATGCTTTTATACAAACCAGGGCTGGTGCAGCAACATCACGGTGCTGTCTAACTTCTGTTCTCCTAATCTGAAATCTTTTTTTATGAATTGCAAACCCTTTTATTCTCCGAGGGAATTTACCTCTTTTATTTTTGCTGGAGTTTACATCCCCCCTAAGCCTGCGTACGTGAGGCGCAAACGCAACTCGCTAACCAGGTAGTGAGAGTAGAGCGTGACTTCAGAATGACTCCAGAGAATGACTCCATGGTCATTGTTTTGGGGGATTTTAACAAGGCTAACCTCAGCCGAGAGCTTCCAAAATACAGACATCACGTTACCTGCCCCACCGAGGGGAGAGAACACTCAATCCTATTATACAGGTGCACAACCTTTTATCCGAAAGCCTTGGGACCAGACACTTGTCGGATTTCGGAATTTTTCGGATTTCCGAATGGAAGATTTTTAGCGTAGATTAGGTAGGTAGCGCGGGCGGCTTGAAAAGTCTGGAGCGGCTGCCTCCTCCCCGGAGACCGGGGAATCATTGCATAAATGTTAGTCAGTTAGTTTGGAGGGATTTTATGTGGTGGTGGTGGGGGGGGGGGGGGTGAAGGGGGAAACTTTAATTCTTAGTCCCCTACCTGGTCGGAGAGGCGGGGAGCGGTCAATGCCTTACCGGGTCGCCGTGCAGTAAGCTCCGGAGCGCTGTGGCTGCCGACTCCCAACATCGCGGAGCTGGGGCTGCGGGCGTCTGGCCGCGGGCGGCGCCGGTTGGAGCTCCGACCCCGGCAACTCTACCCCTGGCTGCGCGGCACTCCAAATCCAGCGCGGCCCGCGGCCGGACGCCCGCAGCCCCAGCTCCGCGATGTTGGGAGTCGACGGCGTCGCAGCGCTGGGATACCAGCGGGGAGCGGGCAATGCCTTACCGGGTCACCGTGCGGTAAGCTCCGGAGCGCTGTGGCCGCCGACACACAACATGTCGGCGGCCACAGCGGAGCTGGGTCTGCGGGCGTCCGATCGCGGGCTGCGCTGGATTTGGAGCGCCACGCAGCCAGGAGTAGAGTTGCCGGGGTCGGAGCTACAACCGGCGCCGCCGCGGCCGGACGCCCGCAGCCCCAGCTGGGAGTTGGCGGCCACAGCGCCCCGGAGCTTACTGCACGGCGACCCGGTAAGGCATTGCCCGTTCCCCGCCTCTCCGACCAGGTAGGGGACTAAGAATTAAAGTTTCCCCCTTCACCCCCCCCCATAAAAGCCCTCCAAACTAACTGACAATCAGGAACGCATATCGCTCTGTTCCCCGTACGGCTCTGGGACTCTCTGATCATTGTTTAGTTCACCTTATTCCGACCTACAGGCAGAAACTAAAATCTGCTAAACCTGTGGTCAGAACAATGAAAAAGTGGACAAGCAAGGGCATTAAAAAACGACTGTCCTGCTTTGACTGCACTGATTGGGTACTTAAGGAAGTGACTCAAGAAATCGTGGACGGATTGGTGATCATTTTTCAATGTTCTATAGATTCAGGATCAGTTCCTGTGAATTGGAGGGTAGCTAATGTTATCCCACTTTTTAAGGAAGGCGGGAGAGAGAAAACGGAATTATAGACCAGTTAGTCAATCATAAAAGATGAAATAGCGGCACATTTGGATAGCAGTAGCAGGATCGGTCCGAGTCAGCATGGATTTACGAAGGGGAAATCATGCTTAACTAATCTTCTGGAATTTTTTGAGGATGTAACTAGGAAAATGGACAAGGGAGAGCCAATAGATGTAGTGTACCTGGACTTTCAGAAAGCATTTGATAAGGTCCCACAAAGGAGATTAGTGGGCAAAATTAGGGTACATGGTATTGGGGGTAGAGTGCTGACATGGATGGAATATTGGTTGGCAGACAGGAAACAAAGAGTAGGGATTAACGGGTCCCTTTCGGAATGGCAGGCAGTGACGAGTGGGATACCGCAAGGCTTGGTGCTGGGACCGCAGCTATTTACTATATACATCAATTATTTGGATGAAGGGATTCAAAGTAACATTAGCAAATTTGCAGATGTCACAAAGCTGGGTGGCAGTGTGAACTGTGAGGAGGATGCTATGAGACTGCAGGGTCACTTGGACAGGTTGGGTGAGTGGGCAGATGCATGGCAGATGCAGTTTAATGTGGATAAATATGAGGTTATCCACTTTGGTGGCAAAAACAGGAAGGCAGATTATTTTCTAAACAGTGTGAAGTTGGGAAAAGGGGAAGTACAACGGGATCTGGGGGTCCTTGTTCATCAGTCAATGAAAGTAAGCATGCAGGTACAGCAGGCAGTGAAGAAAGCGAATGGCATGTTGGCCTTCATAACAAGAGGAGTTGAGTATAGGAGCAAAGAGGTCCTTCTGCAGTTGTACAGAGCCCTAGTGAGACCACACCTGGAGTAATGTGTGCAGTTTTGGTCCCCTAATTTGAGGAAGGACATTATTGCTATTGAGGGAGTGCAGCGTAGGTTTACAAGGTTAATTCCCGGGATGGCGGGACTGTCATATGCTGAGAGAATGGAGCAGCTGGGCTTGCATACTCTGGAGTTTAGAAGGATGAGAGGGCGTCTTATTGGAACATACAAGATTATTAAAGGTTTGGACACGCTAGAGGCAGGAAACATGTTCCCGATGTTGGGGGAGTCCAGAACCAGGGGCTACTGTTTAAGAATAAGGGGTAAGCCATTTAGAACAGAGATGAGGAAACACTTTTTCACACAGAGAGTTGTGAGTCTGTGGAATTCTCTGCCTCAGAGGATAGTGGAGGCCGGTTCTCTGGATACTTTCAACGGAGAGATAGATAGGGCTCTTAAAGATAGTGGAGTCGGGGGGTATGGGGAGAAGGCAGGAACCGGGTACTGATTGTGGATGATCAGCCATGATCACATTGAATGGCGGTGCTGGCTCGAAGGGCCGAATGGCCTAATCCTAATGTCTATTGTGTTCAGGGAAGCATCCACAAGCTTTGCTGAATATACAGACACCGTGACATTATATGTCAGCTTTTGTGAGGACAGTTGCATTCCCACTGCGACCCGGATCAGGTTCAACAATGACAAGCCCTGGTTTACAGCAGAACACAGACAGCTCCGCTGGTCTAAAGATGAAGCCTACAGGAGCGGTGATGCAGACCTCTACAGGCAGGCCAAGTACAAGCGGAGAAAAGAAATCAGAGCTGCCAATGAAAGGTACTCTGAGAAGTTGAGGAAGAAGGGTCTCGACTCGTAACGTCACCTATCCCTTCGCTCCATAGATGCTGCCTCACCCGCTGAGTTTCTCCAGCATTTTTGTCTCCCTGAGAAGTTGAGGAGCAAGTTCTGAGCTAATGACTCTTCAGTGTGGAAGGCCTTGCAAGAAATCACCAACTCCTTGTCAGCTGACCAACGTCCTGAACGAGTTGTACTGCAGGTTCGATAGACAGATACATAACCCCTCCCTCCCCCACCCACTCCTCGCCAATCACCACCACACCTACTTACAGCGTGACTCCAGTCTGCAAAGACTGGGCCATCGTCCACTACCCACCCCCTCCTTGCTGCCCAACATCAGTCTGGCCACTTCTCCATCACTAACAATAGCAATTGAGGAGGTGAAAAAGTTATTCAGGAGACAGAAAAGCCGGAAATCTCCAGGACCGGACAATGTTTCCCCCTCTGCCCTCAAGCTCTGTGCCGAACAACTTGCACCAGTTTACACAGACATTTTCATCCAGTCCCTGCAAACCTGCACTGTCCCTGCCTGCTCCAAAGTCTCCACTATTGTTCCCGTACCCAAAAAGCCAAGGATTACTGGTTTTAATGACTACTGGCCTGTCGCACTGACCTCTGTAATCATGAAGATCTTTGAAAGATGTGCTGGCCCACCAGAAAAATATCACAAACTCCCTGCTGGACCCCATACAGTTTGCATACCAGGCAAATAGATCAGTGGTTGACGCAGTCAACCTAGGCCTGCACTTCATCCTCCAGCACCTAGACCGCCAGGGGACCTATGCAAGGAATTTGTTTGTGGATTTTATCTCTGCATTCAACACCATTGTGCCAGAGCTACTACACTCCAAACTTTCCCAGTTGACTGTGCCTGAACCCCTCTGTCAGTGGATCATCAACTTCCTGACAGACAGGAAGCAGCATGTGAGGCTGGGAAATCTCATCTTGGACCCGCAGACCCTCAGCATAGGAGACCCAAGACTGCGTACTCTTCCCTCTTATTTACTCTTTCTACACCAACGACTGCACCTCCACAGACACCTCTGTCAAGCTTCTCCAGTTTGCAGACGACACAACCTTGATTGGACTGATCCAGGATGGGGAAGAATCTGCCTACAGACAGGAAGTGACACAGCTGGCGTCCTGGTGCCATCGCAACAACCTGGAGCTCAATGCTCTTAAGACAGTGGAATTGATTGTAGACTTTAGGAGAGCTCCCCCTCCCCTCCCCCCACTCACCATCAACAACACCGCAGTCGTGTCAGTGGAGTCATTTAAGTTCCTTAGAACCATTATCTCCAGGGACCTTAAATGGGGGGCCACCATCGACTCCACAGCCATCGTAGAGTCTGTTCTCACCTTCTCCATCATGGTCTGGTTTGGCTCAGCCACCAAGTACGACATCCAGAGGCTGCAGCACATCATCCGATCAGCTGAGAAGATTATTGGCTGCAACCTTCCCCCCATCGACAAACTGTACACTGCAAGGGCCAGGAAGCGAGCGGGCAAGATCATCTCTGACCCCTCTCACCCTGGCCACAAACTCTTTGAAGCACTTCCCTCTGGAAGGTGACTCCGGACTGTCAAAGCTGCCACAGCCAGACATAAAAACAGTTTTATTTCCATGAGCAGCAGTAGCTCTACTCAACAGCCAAAAGTCTGTAACCTCCTTGTGCTCTGGTATTTTATTTCATTCTTCACATGTTTAAATTATAATGTTTTATTTTTAATTGTCTACTGTATATCGTGTTGTTACTTGTGAGCAAAGCACCAAGTTAAATTCTTGTATGTATACATACTTGGCTAATGAAATGTATTCAATTCAATTAGTGCAAGCAAAGTCCGATCAAGGATAGTCCGAGGGTCATCAAAGAGGTAGATAGTAGTTAGCACTGCTAGTACTTCAGTACTGCTGTTCAGTACTTCATGTAAAGGAACACTATGTTAAGCTTCTGATCTACTGTGCACCATAACATGAGAAGAAAATGATACAATAATTTTTTTGTGTGTAATTTACAGTAAAACTCACTTTGGTCCTACTCTCTTCCAAATAAAATGTTAATAAATACCTTAATTATAAGAATTACGTATAAAGCAAGGTAACGAAACCTATAAAGCAAGATTGGTAACGTTTTAATTCAGTTTTATAAACTCACTCAATAGACACAATTGAAACGCGTCACCTTCCTTTCGTACTTTATAATTGCAAACTGGATGGGACCGACAGTTTTTACATTCCATTTAAAATAAATATCTGCATCATGATACATTGATATTTATACTTTTGAAAGTAACTACTCTTATAATAATCTGTAACTTTTAATTGATAAATGATAAGGCAGCACAGTGGTGTAGTGGTAGAGCCTTAAGGGCCTGTCCCACCAGCATGCGACTGCATGCGGCAAGCGCGACCAAATGTGGTGGCTTGAGGTGTACGGCCTCGCGGGGCGGGTCCCACTTCCAACCGCGGAGCCGTATGGAGCTGGTCCCGACATACTCACCAATCAGCTGGGCAGGAGGCGGGCCGACTGAATTTGGACGTCGCACGGCGTCGGGCGGTTACGTCATCACGCAACGGCACACCGGGCGGTGACGTCATCGCGCAATGCCACGCGCTAGCCGTACGCCATCAAGACGCTGCGTACGACGTCCAGACGTTGCGTACGCCCGTTGAGGCGCTGCTTACGGCCTCAATGCGGCTACGGGCTGACAGGCCGTTGCCGCGCGGGATTTTTGGACAGTGTCTGTTATTCGGAGCCCCGCGTGATGTCCGGACCAGCCCCGCTCAACTCCATACGGCTCAGGCGATCGAAGTGGGACCGGCTCCGCGAGGCCGTATGGCTCAAGCGACCACGTTAGGTCGCGCTCGCCACATGCAGTCGCATGCTTGTGGCCCTTTACAGTGTCTGAGACCCAGATTCGATCATGGCTATGAGTGCTGTCTGTACGGAGTTTGCATGTTCTTCCTGTGGCTGTGTGGGTTTTCGCTGGGTGCTCTGGTTTCCTCCCATACTGCAAAGATGTACAGGTTTGTAGGTTAATTGGCTTTGGTAAAATAGTAAATTGTCCATAGTGTGTAGGATGGTGTTAGTATATGGGGTCAACGCGGACTCGGTGGGCCGAAGGGCCTGTTTCCGCACTAGCTCTTCAATGCAATCATTGAATCATTGGCCCTGATACTTCTCTCCTTGAATTTTATATAGTAAAGATTGTGTCACCTCCCTTTGTCGAACACATATTGTAGTCTCATGTGAATAAGCTCCCAAATAGCTCTATACTGGAACAATGTGTCCATCCTTGACACATACATAGAACCTCTATATAAAACAGTGTTGTTTGTTACATTGTGGTAGAATCCCTAAAAAAGAAAAAAAATAGATCATAATTTTCAAATTTTAATTTGACCAATTTAAAAGCTATTTGAGAAAATGTAAATAAATCCAACAAATTATCCAATGTCCTTTTTAAAAAATATCTTACAGGCATTTTATTCCAATGGGATTGACTATCAAACAGCAAAACGCAAGGAACAATCTCAACGCTGCTGCTGTTCTTTAAGCCTTTTCCTCAAAAACCCTAACTTGGCTGATGTCATCTTTGAAGTACAAGGTACAGATTTCTTTGAAAACCAAATGACTTCATGAAATGTCTGCAGATGAAAGGTCCTTGAGCCAAATTGTTTTCATGATGTCTCACAGATGCTGTCCAACCTGTTGAATATCTCCAGGATTTTCTGCCTAAAGGGCCTGTCCCACGAGCATGCGACTCCATGCGGCAAGCGCGACCTAACGGGCCTGTCCCACGAGCATGCGACTGCATGCGGCAAGCGCGACCAAACCAGAAGCGGGGGCCGCGCGGAGGTCGAGTGAGTGACATGAAGTTCGAGCGAAATCCGTGGGAAGTTCACGTGTGACGTACGGCGTCGAGGCGGCTGCGGGTCGGCAGGCCGTTGCCGCGCGGAATTTTTGAACACGGTCAGTTTTTCGGAGCCCCGCGCGATGTCGGGACCAGCTCCGCACAACTCCATACGGCTCCGGCGATCGAAGTGGGACCGGCCCCGCGAGGCCGTACGGCTCAAGCGACCACGTTAGGTCGCGCTTGCCGCATGGAGTCGCATGCTCGTGGGACAGGCCCTTTAGTATAGTTTTCTTTGTTCACGGAAGTAAAGATGTTGGAGCTCTGTGAAACTGAGTTATTTTGGCTTGGTTTGTGAATGCTCTTAACATTGCTCTTTATGTTATAAAGAGATGCTTATAATCATGTCAATTATATCCTCAATGACACATCACACATAAAACATTACTTTGGGGTATTTGTCTTTATTGGTCGAGGTCCAGGGTATTAAAGTTGGGAAGTTGTGTTGTAGCTGTGTTAAACTTTGATCAGGCCACATTGAGGTATCATTTGTAGTTCTGGTTGGTGCATTAGAGGAAGAATGTGGAGTGGGTGCAAAGGAGGCTCACCAGCATGTTACCTAATTGGAGAGTATAGCTATAAGAAAAGGTTGGACAAACTTGGATTGTTTTTGCTGGAATGTCAGAGGCAGAGGGGGCGACGTTCTTGAAGTATATAAAATGATGAGAGGCATAGACAGGGTAAGTAGTCAGTCTTTTTCCCAGGTTGGAAATGTCAAATACTAGAGGACATTGTTTTAAACTGAGAGAGAGAAAGTTTAAAGGAGATTAACGGGCAATATTTTTTACATAGAGAATAATAAGTGCTGGAACACTCTGCCAGGGGAGGCGGTGGAAGTAGATTCAATAGTAACATTTAAGAAGCATTTAGACACATGAAAAGGCAAGGGAGTGATATAGACTATATGCTGGCAGATGTGCAGCTTAAATGGGCATCACATTTGGTACAGACATGTTGGGTTGAAGAGCCTGTTGCTGCGTTGTACTGTTCCATGTGGCACATTACAGGAAACTGGAAATAAGTTAGGAGTAAAGTATTGCAGATGCAAACACTATTCTTTGAATAATGTTAGTATTTGCCACATTATTTTCATCTATCTGGAAATGTTTGTCATAGCTGAAGATAATTAATTTGCTTCTTTTTCATAGCTTTAATTGAAAATACACAAATACTTCAGAGTTCTTTAATGTCGGTCTTTCTTTATCTTGGGGAAATTTTGTAAGGATTAGTTTATGATGCTGGAAATTAGAAATAGGTGCAGGAGAAGACCATTCGGCCCATTCGAGCCAGCACCGCCTGGGGTAGTTTGTAACTCCATCAAATGCCATCATTCATTGAAACTGAAGCAGACATTTATTCCTCCATGATGGACGAACTCATTTGAAGAACAATTAAGTTAAGCTCATTCCCAGATTCATTTCCCACATCTCCACAATAGTTTCCCCTTGAAGCACTTCCCTCATCAAAACTGCTTTTGAATATGAATTAACTCCCCTGCTCTCGCAAGCAGTGCATTCCACAAACTAAACATCCATGTATAAGAAATGATTCCATCTCATTTAAAATTGCACAATTTAGCTTTTAATACCTCACCTTAATTTTATTACCAAAATGTACAATCTCTTTGTTAAATTTCATCTGCCACATCAACTCCTAATTTTTCAGCAGAAATGTTGTTTGACCTGGCATTTTTTCCCCAGTGTACAACTCCACTAAATGACAACAATAGTCACACAATATGCACAATTAAAACTAAGAATTACGTTTTCTTTGTACAATGTGAAGATTATTATAAATACAGGCATCTGCTTTGTTCAAGGTCTTATTAAATGCTAGATTGTATTGACTGTTAAATTACTTTTCCACCAGGAGACATCTCTCTTAGATGCAGCATTTTAATCAAGGTTATTTTCTTCTCTATTAATCTTCTCTATTCTTCACTGTGCGGCAAAGACGTTATCTTAATTTTCTCACAGCCCTGGACCTATACAGCATGGGAATTAGCCCAATGGCCCAATTTGTGCATGCCAAGTACATTAGCATTCTGGGCTAGTCCTATTTGCCTGCATTTATCCCATTGCCCTCTAAACCCATCCTATCCATATAACCATATAATAACCATATAACAATTACAGCACGGAAACAGGCCATCTCGACCCTTCTAGTCCATGCCGAACACGTATTCTCCCCTAGTCCCATATACCTGCGCTCAGACCATAACCCTCCATTCCTTTCCCGTCCATATAACTATCCAATTTATTTTTAAATGATAAAAACGAACCTGCCTCCACCACCTTCCCTGGAAGCTCATTCCACACAGCCACCACTCTCTGAGTAAAGAAGTTCCCCCTCATGTTACCCCTAAACTTCTGTCCCTTAATTCTCAAGTCATGTCCCCTTGTTTGAATCTTCCCTACACTCAGTGGGAAAAGCTTATCCACGTCAACTCTGTCTATCCCTCTCATCATTTTAAAGACCTCTATCAAGTCCCTCCTTAACCTTCTGCGCTCCAAAGAATAAAGCCCTAACTTGTTCAACCTTTCTCTGTAACTTAGTTGTTGAAACCCAGGCAACATTCTAGTAAATCTCCTCTGTACTCTCTCTATTTTGTTGACATCCTTCCTATAATTAGGCGACCAAAATTGTACCCCATACTCCAGAATTGGCCTCACCAATGCCTTGTACAATTTTAACATTACATCCCAACTTCTATACTCAATGCTCTGATTTATAAAGGCCAGCACACCAAAAGCTTTCTTTACCACCCTATCTACATGAGATTCCACTTTCAGGGAACTGTGCACAGTTATTCCCAGATCCCTCTGTTCACCTGCATTCTTCAATTCCCTACCATTTACCATGTACGTCCTATTTTGATTTGTCCTGCCAAGATGTAGCACCTCACACTTATCAGCATTAAACTCCATCTGCCATCTTTCAGTCCACTCTTCCAACTGGCATAAATCTCTCTGTAGACTTTGAAAATCTACTTCATTATCCACAACCCTACCTATCTTAGTATCATCTGCATACTTACTAATCCAATTTACCACACCATCATCCAGATCATTGATGTACATGACAAACAACAGTGGACCCAACACAGATCCCTGTGGCACCCCACTAGTCACTGGCCTCCAACCTGACAAACAGCCATCCACCATTACTCTCTGGCATCTCCCATTCAGCCACTGTTGAATCCATCTTGCTACTCCACCATTAATACCCAACCATTGAACCTTCTTAACCAACCTTCCATGAGGAACCTTGTCAAAGGCCTTACTGAAGTCCATATATACAACATCCACTGCTTTACCCTCATCAATTTCCCGAGTAACCTCTTCAAAAAATTCAAGAAGTTTAGTCAAACATGACCTTCCAGGCACAAATCCATGTTGACTGTTCCTAATCAGACCCTGTTTATCCAGATGCTTATATATATTATCTCTAAGTATCCTTTCCATTAATTTGCCCACCACTGACGTCAAACTAACAGGTCTATAATTGCTAGGTTTACTCTTAGACCCCTTTTTAAACAATGGAACAACATGCGCAGTACGCCAATCCTCCGGCACTATTCCCGTTTCTAATGACATTTGAAATATTTCTGTCATAGCCCCTGCTATTTCTACACTAACTTCCCTCAATGTCCTAGGGAATATCCTGTCCGGACCTGGAGACTTATCCACTTTTATCTGTATAAATGTCTTTTCAAGGTCATTGTATCCATTCCTCTGGCAGCTTGTTCCATATATAGACTACCCTCTGATTGAAAAACATGCCCCTAATGTCGCTCTTACATTTCTCCTTTCTCATCTTCAGCCTGTGCCCTCTAATGTTACTCTGCGGAGAAAGACTGTGATCGTTCACTTTAGCCATGTTCCTCATGATTTTGTACACATCAATAAGGTGACCCTTCAGCCTCCTATGTTCCAAAGAACAATATCTCAGTCTGTCCAGCCTCTCCCTGTAACTCAGGATGCAAGTAATGTTTCAACGCACACTTCTCATTTGTAGAAGCACATGTCAGGGAACGTCACCCGTCTTGAGAAATGTAACCCAGAATATCACCACATACTCCTTTATTATCTCAGAAATGTCAGATACAAAGCGCATGTAAAAGTATTACTTGAAAATCAATATGATGAAAAATTATTATGCACAAGGTGTAATATTTTCACTTTTCTAATTCTTTGGTTTAATCATATTTATCCGTGTGAAATTAGAAATAATTGTTCCATCAAAGTGAATAAATAATTTTATCTTTGTCTCTTTCTCAAGATATCTCTGTATATGCTCATAAAGCTGTCTTGGTGGCTCGTTGCGATGTTATGGCTGCAATGTTTAGCGGAAACTATTCTGAAACAAATGCGTGTAATATTCCTATTCACGGTGTTTCCAAGGAAACCTTCCTCTCTTTCTTGGAGTACCTGTACACTGATTCATGCTGCACAGGTAAGAAACTAATTTTGTCGAGGTAGAGTGGTCAATCTGTTTCTAAACTTCATTTGTTTAATGTCAATTTTATTTGTGATAAGCATGATTGACAGATTTTAATGTAATTTTGTTCAACTATTCGGAAGCAGGACCCTTGTTCATCCTGTTTGCAAGTCAGTTTCTAAATAAGCTCACAAAGTCTATGTTTTCTTTAGCATAGGCTTTTATGTTTTTATTTATTTATTTATTTGATTCTTTATTTTGAACAGAATAAAAGAATAAAAAGCAAGTGTGAAACAGCATACAAAAAACAAAACAAGAATATTTATAAAGTGTCATAAACAATATCTATAAATAAATGAAATCGTATGTGTGCGAAAAGGAGCAGGAAGAAGCCAAAGCTTATTAATTCCCTCCCCTTATTCAACTGCTTGTAATTATCTTATACAAATTTAGCAGCTATATGTACACCATATGTACACCAGCAGCTATATGTACACCAAATTATTTACATTTATACACTAATCAAATATTTACAAAGCCATACAAAAAAGAGAGAAAAAAATAAAAAGTGTTTTTGTACATCTTTTTACATAGAAACATAGAAACATAGAAATTAGGTGCAGGAGTAGGCCATTCGGCCCTTCGAGTCTGCACCGCCATTCAATATGATCATGGCTGATCATCCAACTCAGTATCCCGTACCTGCCTTCTCTCCATACCCTCTGATCCCCTTAGCCACAAGGGCCACATCTAACTCCCTCTTAAATATAGCCAATGAACTGGCCTCAACTACCCTCTGTGGCAGGGAGTTCCAGAGATTCACCACTCTCTGCGTGAAAAAAGTTCTTCTCATCTCGGTTTTAAAGGATTTCCCCCTTATCCTTAAGCTGTGACCCCTTGTCCTGGACTTCCCCAACATCGGGAGCAATCTTCCTGCATCTAGCCTGTCCAACCCCTTAAGAATTTTGTAAGTTTCTATAAGATCCCCTCTCAATCTCCTAAATTCTAGAGAGTATAAACCAAGTCTATCCAGTCTTTCTTCATTAGACAGTCCTGACATCCCAGGAATCAGTCTGGTGAACCTTCTCTGCACTCCCTCTATGGCAATAATGTCCTTCCTCAGATTTGGAGACCAAAACTGTACGCAATACTCCAGGTGTGGTCTCACCAAGACCCTGTACAACTGCAGTAGAACCTCCCTGCTCCTATACTCAAATCCTTTTGCTATGAAAGCTAACATACCATTCGCTTTCTTCACTGCCTGCTGCACCTGCATGCCCACTTTCAATGACTGGTGTACCATGACACCCAGGTCTCGCTGCATCTCCCCTTTTCCTAGTCGGCCACCATTTAGATAATAGTCTGCTTTCCTGTTTTTTGCCACCAAAATGGATAACCTCACATTTATCCACATTATACTGCATCTGCCAAACATTTGCCCACTCACCCAGCCTATCCAAGTCACCTTGCAGTCTCCTAGCATCCTCCTCACAGCTAACACTGCCCCCCAGCTTAGTGTCATCCGCAAACCTGAAGATATTGCCTTCAATTCCCTCATCCAGATCATTAATATATATTGTAAATAGCTGGGGTCCCAGCACTGAGCCTTGCGGTACCCCACTAGTCACTGCCTGCCATTGTGAAAAGGACCCGTTTACTCCTACTCTTTGCTTCCTGTTTGCCAGCCAGTTCTCTATCCACATCAATACTGAACCCCCAATGCCGTGTGCTTTGAGTTTGTAAACTAATCTCTTATGTGGGACCTTGTCGAAAGCCTTCTGGAAGTCCAGATACACCACATCCACTGGTTCTCCCCTATCCACGCTACTAGTTACATCCTCGAAAAATTCTATAAGATTCGTCAGACATGATTTACCTTTTGTAAATCCATGCTGACTTTGTCCAATGATTTCACCACTTTCCAAATGTGCTGCTATCCCATCTTTAATAACTGACTCTAGCAGTTTCCCCACTACCGATGTTAGACTAACTGGTCTGTAATTCCCCGTTTTCTCTCTCCCTCCCTTCTTAAAAAGTGGGGTTACGTTTGCTACCCGCCAATCCTCAGGAACTACTCCAGAATCTAAAGAGTTTTGAAAGATTATTACTAATGCATCCACTATTTCTGGAGCTACTTCCTTAAGTACTCTGGGATGCAGCCTATCTGGCCCTGGGGATTTATCGGCCTTTAATCCATTTAATTTACCCAACACCACTTCCCGGCTAACCTGGATTTCACTCAATTCCTCCAACTCCTTTGAACCGCGGTCCCCTGCTATTTCCGGCAGATTATTTATGTCTTCCTTAGTGAAGACGGAACCAAAGTAGTTATTCAATTGGTCCGCCATATCCTTGTTCCCCATGATCAACTCATCTGTTTCTGACTGCAAGGGACCTACATTTGTTTTAACTAATCTCTTTCTTTTCACATATCTATAAAAACTTTTGCAGTCAGTTTTTATGTTCCCTGCCAGTTTTCTTTCATAATCTATTTTTCCTTTCCTAATTAAGCTCTTTGTCCTCCTCTGCTGGTCTCTGAATTTCTCCCAGTCCTCCGGTATGCTGCTTTTTCTGGCTAATTTGTACGCATCATCCTTCGCTTTGATACTATCCCTGATTTCCCTTGTTATCCACGGATGCACTACCTTCCCTGATTTATTCTTTTGCCAAACTGGGATGAACAATTTTTGTAGTTCATCCATGCAGTCTTTAAATGTCTTCCATTGCATATCCACCGTCAACCCTTTTAGAATTAATTGCCAGTCAATCTTGGCCAATTCACGTCTCATACCCTCAAAGTTACCTTTCTTTAAGTTCAGAACCATTGTTTCTGAATTAACAATGTCACTCTCCATCCTAATGAAGAACTCAACCATATTATGGTCACTCTTGCCCAAGGGGGCACGTACAACAAGACTGCTAACTAACCCTTCCTCATTACTCAATACCCAGTCTAAAATAGCCTGCTCTCTCGTTGGTTCCTCTACATGTTGATTTAGATAACTATCCCGCATACATTCCAAAAAATCCTCTTCCTCAGCACCCCTGCCAATTTGATTCACCCAATCTATGTGTAGATTGAAGTCACCCATTATAACGGTTTTGCCTTTGTCGCACGCATTTCTAATTTCCTGTTTGATACCATCTCCAACTTCACTACTACTGTTAGGTGGCCTGTACACAACACCCACCAGCGTTTTCTGCCCCTTAGTGTTTCGCAGCTCTACCCATACCGATTCCACATCCTGCAAACTATTCAATTCAATTCAATTCAATTCAACTTTAATGTCATTGCACAAATACTGAGTATGGGTACAACGAAATGCAGTTTTGCGTCAGTCCGTAGTCCTTCCTTTCCATTGCGTTAATCTCCTCTCTAATCAGCAACGCTACCCCACCTCCTTTTCCTTTCTCTCTATCCCTCTTGAATATTGAATATACCTGGATGTTCAGCTCCCAGCCTTGGTCACCCTGGAGCCATGTCTCCGTGATCCCAACTATATCATAGTCATTAATAGCTATCTGCACATTCAACTCATCCACCTTATTACGAATGCTCCTTGCATTGAGACACAAAGCCTTCAGGCTTGTTTTTACAACACTCTTACCCCTTATACAATTTTGTTGAAAAGTGGCCCTTTTTGATTTTTGCCCTGGATTTTCCGGCCTGCCACTTTTACTTTTCACCTTGCTACCTATTGCTTCTACCCTCATTTTACACCCCTCTGTCTCTACGCTCACACATTTAAGAAACCCTTTCCCTTTAACTCCATCCTCCACTAGCCCATTCGACACCCCACCCCCCTTATTCAGTTTAAAACCACCCGTGTAGCAGTGGCAAACCTGCCTGCCAGAATGCTGGTCCCACACCTGTTAAGATGCAATCCGTCCATTTTGTACAGTTCCCCCTTACCCCAAAACAGATCCCAGTGATCTAAGAATCTAAATCCCTGTCCCGTGCACCAGTTCCTCAGCCACACGTTCAGGTCCCGTATCTCCCTGTTCCTGCTCTCGCCAGCACGAGGAACTGGAAGCAAACCGGAGATAACAACCCTGGAGGTCCTGCTTTTCAGCATTTTTCCGAGCTCTCTAAAGTCACGCTGCAGAATATTCATCCCCTTCTTTCCGACATCGTTTGTGCCGACATGCACTACCATTTCCGGATGTTCACCTTCGCCCTTGAGGATTTTCTGCACTCTGTCCGTGACATCCTGGATCCTGGCACCAGGAAGGCAGCACACCATCCTCGCATCCCGTCTGTTGCCGCAGAAACCCCTGTCCGTACCTCTCACAATGGAGTCTCCCACTACAATGGCTTGCCTGCCTTAGGCCTTTTTGGTTTTGGCTCAACAGCCCTATTCGCATCACAAGCCAGTCCGCCGCCCAATGTAAACACCTCTTCTGTCCCGACAGCTTCTAAGTGGGTGAACCTGTTCACAAGAGGTACAACACCCAGGGAAGTTGGCATTCCATGCTTCCCTCCCGTTCTCACTGTCTCCCACCTTCTCTCTTCCAGTACCTTAGGTGTAACAATCGTACTGTAGGACTTGTCGAGGAACGACTCCGTTTCTCGGACGAACCGAAGGTCATCCACTTTAAACTGTTACTGTTACATTAGAAATTCCCTGACTGGGCATTAGGGTTTTCATGTATGTGACATCACTGCCTCATCAATGTGCAAATCCATTGTATAACAATCAAGGATAATTGTCTTATTTAACCATTTCTAATTCATTCATTGGATTTGCTTTTTATCCAATGCCTATGACCTGACGTTGGGAGCTTCAAGGAAGACCCAGCATAGGTGGCAGTAGGCAGCAGACATCATCTCAACTCTCATGCTGAAGATTTGTGTTTTGGGACCATCTAGTTCATCTTCTAGTTCAGCATTTTAATGCATAACTACAACAATATAGAAACTTTCCATGTTTTGACATCACATAAAACAATCTAACTAGTTACTGCTCCATGTGTCTAATCTCAGTCATCAGCAAAATGATGGAATGTTTATTCAACTCTGGAACCAAGTGGCATTCTATGAAAAAGGGTCTTATTGATGGTGAAGTTGGATCTCACCCTGGACCACTCAGCTTCAGATTTCAATGCAGTCATGGTCCAAATATTGACAAGAAAATCTGAATTCCAAAAGAGATGTGAAAGTGACAGCCCTTGAAATCTCAACAACAATTACTTTAATCTGCCTTCAAGGAACTCTGATAAAACTGATCATTGAATCAAGGAGATTCTCTCTGGCTGTTGTCAATAATCAAACAAAGGAAAACTTTTGTAATTTTTTGGAAATGAATAATCTCTGCTCCAAGGGCTACATGTAGTAGTGTGACAAGTGCCAACCATCCTAAGTGCATCTTCAATTACCTTTCTTCCGTTTTGAGGTCAGACCCTGAAATATTCATTGATGAATAGACAATTTTTAATTCCATTCACAGTTCCTCCATATATAAAGCACTCCACGAGTGACTGGTATAAGACACAGCCATTATTAAGGCATAGGCTGACATGTTACACCACACTGTGCAAAGAAATTATTATCTCCAGTAACAGAGTTTATCCAATAACTTCATATTCAAAAACATTACGATTATGAAGTTTCCCCAACTGGGGTAATATTTGATCAGAAAATTAACTGGACCAGTCATTTAAGAACTCTGGTCTAATGGCTACTCTGAGGTGAAGTATACTATAGCAAATGATTCAACCCATGACTTTGAAAGCATTTCATCCTGTACCAGGGGCAGAAATCCCGGGGGAGGGGGGAGCAGGGGGACACGTCCCCTCCTGTTTTGAGAGGTGGGGGACGATTCCCCCCATTTTTTTGTAATCCAGATTTTAAAACCCGGTGAAATCTCCGCTTTCCGCGAGACAGTGGGGGTGGGACTGATGATCGAGGGCGCCGATTGGACGAGAGGGACGTCGGTCAGCAGGCAATGGGGGGGGGGGGGGACCATGATGATTCAGCGCGATGATTGGAGGAGGGAGGTGTCGGTCAGAGGCAGAAGTAGGGGGGTGGGACTGAGGATAGAGTGCGGTGATTGGAGGAGGGAGACGTCCTGGTGGAGCAAAGATCATAGAGCGGAGCTTGAATTGCATGCCCAGGTCATAGGTCACACACGAAAAACACTCTCGGCAGCCCTGGACACAGACTTGCGCCTCATCCGCAGCCAGGATCGATCCCGGTTCTCCGGCGCTGCAATCGCTGCCGAACCGCCACTGGACCAACCCCGTCCCCACCCGAGTGCCCCCCCCCCACGCCCGGGGCTGGCCAGAGACGTCAGGAATCAGGCGGGAGCAGTGCCCCCAGCCAGCGCAGAGAAGCAGCGCTAAATCCAGCTCAACTCTGCCTGTCCCACCAGGTTAACCTACAGCCCTGCCTGGACTTACGGGAACGACGGCCCAGGTTTACAGCCAGCGCGGAGAAGCAGCGCTTGCTCCACAGCTCCGGACTGGTGTCCCGTCAGTCCAGGCAGGGCTGTAAGTTAACCCGGCGAAACAGGCAGAATTGAGCAGGATTTAGCGCTACTTCTCCGCGCTGGCCGTAAGCCTGGGCCATCGCTCCCATAATTACCGTCCACAGGGCCCACGGCTGAAGCCTCCCGTGTGTGTGTGAGTGTGCGCATGCGTGCACGACCGCCAAGAAATTGCGTCCCCCCCGGTCCCCCCCATGTTTTGATAGCCATTTCCATGCCTGCCCTGTACAAAGCACTAACCAGAAGTATGATGGAATGGATTCCGTTTGCTGGAGTGGCTGGAACTCCATCAACACTCAGGAACTTTAACACCACCCAGGGTAAATAGTCCCATGATTGTGCCTGGCCACCTTCTTAACTGTTCAGTCCATTCACCCCCTACACACTGTGGCAGCAATGTGTCACCTTTATAAAATATGCTGCAGCTTTTTACGTGGATTTCTCTGACTGTACATTAATTATACCTAGTAGTTGAGAGGTGCAAGAAATCTACTCTGATATAAGGGCTACAACATGTTTAAATATGTCAACTTTGTGAACGGTAACTACAAAAAACGAAATGCTGGAGTAACTCTGAGGGTCAGGCAACATCTGTGGAGTACGTCGATTCTGCCTGACCTGCTGAGTTACTCCAACATTTTGTGTCTTTTTGTAAACCAGCATCTGCACTTCCTGTTTCTACATGGTGTACAGTGATTATTGGTATTTTTAGAAAGGTGTTTATGAGTTTAACTTACATTTTTCTAGCCAGCATTCTCCAAGCGATGGCTCTTCTTATATGTGCTGAAATGTACCAAATACATAGGCTACAGCAGATATGTGAATCATGCATTGTTACACAGTTACAGAGCATGCCCAGCAGAGAACTTGTATCAACCAACCTCAACATTGTCAACTTGTTTAACAAGGCAAAGGTAAGGCTACATGTTCAGATAATAGAACGTTTTCTACCTTTTACAGTAGTTAGAGATGCAGTGTGGCCCTTCAGCCCACACAGTCTGTGCCGATTAGCGATCACCCCACACACTGACACTATCATACACCACAAGGGGCAACTTCATTTTTTTTACCAAAGCCAATTAACCTGCAAACCTGTATATCTTTGGAGTGTGGGAGGAAACAAGCACCTGATGCAGTAGAGTAGAATGAGAAGATGCACCAAGAGATTGATGTTTAGACCATTTTAATTATAATGGTTATTAAAAAGGCACATAGATAGCCAGAGTCAGTGTGAAGTGAGGTAATGAATTCCATTTTACATTTGGAAGACCATTAAAATTGTAGTCCTGTAGGTCTGTGTCCAAGATGGCTGCCGTGAAGAGAGAGTGGACGCTGGCGCGCTTTGGCTGCCGCTGCTCTCTCTTCACACTGTGTTTTTAATTTTCTGTTTTTGGATTGAATTCTGTTTTTAATTTGTGTCTCTGTGATGTCTTTATTACTTGTTATATTCCGATTATATGTTTTTATTCCGATTACTATGTAAGGTGTCCTTGAGATGTCTGAAAGGCGCCCATTAAATAAAATTTATTATTATTATTATTAAAAGGAACATGATTCAGTTACATTTATATAATGAAAGCAGAATGAGAATTGAAGTACTAAATCAAAAGATTGGATATGTCAATGCAAGTGCCTTTTAAGATTGTCTGAGATATTCAATAATTTATATGTGGGTTAACATAGGCAAACCTTTGAGCAAAATGTTAATGGTTTTGCATGTATTAAATGGCGAGTATCTCCATGAACTATATAAGTCAATTTTGTATTCGACACAGCCCATCTCCTGTATTCATCGCCATGTATTCCCCATGGCACACTCACCTTTTGTGCTCCCATAGATGCAATTGAGTTGGAGGTCTTCGTCCCAGTTGTCCCATGAAGCGGAGTGGTGCTTGAGGAGGTTGATCCTAAGACCCTATCTCTGGAATAGCCTAATGGTCTTGTGACACCTGATGGTATCAAAAGATCTTTTCAATTGTTCCCAAAAGCCTCTAATGATCAGCAACATTTGAAAACTGTCGAAATAGAATTAGCTACAACATTTTTTTAAACATTTATAATTTTCTTTGAAGCACCAATTAACTGATATTAACCAATCAAGAGAAGAATATTACAGAAAATGAATTAAAAAACAAAAACAAATGAACAAACTTTTCCCAGTTTGGCAAAAGAATAAATCAGGGAAGGTAGTGCATCCGTGGATAACAAGGGAAATCAGGGATAGTATCAAAGCGAAGGATGATGCGTACAAATTAGCCTGAAAAAGCAGCATACCGGAGGACTGGGAGAAATTCAGAGACCAGCAGAGGAGGACAAAGGGCTTAATTAGGAAAGGAAAAATAGATTATGAAAGAAAACTGGCAGGGAACATAAAAACTGACTGCAAAAGTTTTTATAGATATGTGAAAAGAAAGAGAATAGTTAAAACAAATGTAGGTCCCTTGCAGTCAGAAACAGGTGAGTTGATCATGGGGAACAAGGATATGGCGGACCTATTGAATAACTACTTTGGTTCCGTCTTCACTAAGGAAGAAATAAATAATCTGCCGGAAATAGCAGGGGACCGCGGGTCAAAGGAGTTGGAGGAATTGAGTGAAATCCAGGTTAGCCGGGAAGTGGTGTTGGGTAAATTAAATGGATTAAAGGCCGATAAATCCCCAGGGCCAGATAGGCTGCATCCCAGAGTACTTAAGGAAGTAGCTCCAGAAATAGTGGATGCATTAGTAATAATCTTTCAAAACTCTTTAGATTCTGGAGTAGTTCCTGAGGATTGGCGTAACCCCACTTTTTAAGAAGGGAGGGAGAGAGAAAACGGGGGATTACAGACCAGTTAGTCTAACATCGGTAGTGGGGAAACTGCTAGAGTCAGTTATTAAAGATGGGATAGCAGCACATTTGGAAAGTGGTGAAATCATTGGACAAAGTCAGCATGGATTTACAAAAGGTAAATCATGTCTGACGAATCTTATAGAATTTTTCGAGGATGTAACTAGTAGCGTGGATAGGGGAGAACCAGTGGATGTGGTGTATCTGGACTTCCAGAAGGCTTTCGACAAGGTCCCACATAAGAGATTAGTTTACAAACTTAAAGCACACGGCATTGGGGGTTCAGTATTGATGTGGATAGAGAACTGGCTGGCAAACAGGAAGCAAAGAGTAGGAGTAAACGGGTCCTTTTCACAATGGCGGGCAGTGACTAGTGGGGTACCGCAAGGCTCAGTGCTGGGACCCCAGCTATTTACAATATATATTAATGATCTGGATGAGGGAATTGAAGGCAATATCTCCAAGTTTGCGGATGACACTAAGCTGGGGGGCAGTGTTAGCTGTGAGGAGGATGCTAGGAGACTGCAAGGTGACTTGGATAGGCTGGGTGAGTGGGCAAATGTTTGGCAGATGCAGTATAATGTGGATAAATGTGAGGTTATCCATTTTGGTGGCAAAAACAGGAAAGCAGACTATTATCTAAATGGTGGCCGACTAGGAAAAGGGGAGATGCAGCGAGACCTGGGTGTCATGGTACACCAGTCATTGAAAGTGGGCATGCAGGTGCAGCAGGCAGTGAAGAAAGCGAATGGTATGTTAGCTTTCATAGCAAAAGGATTTGAGTATAGGAGCAGGGAGGTTCTACTGCAGTTGTACAGGGTCTTGGTGAGACCACACCTGGAGTATTGCGTACAGTTTTGGTCTCCAAATCTGAGGAAGGACATTATTGCCATAGAGGGAGTGCAGAGAAGGTTCACCAGACTGATTCCTGGGATGTCAGGACTGTCGTATGAAGAAAGACTGGATAGACTTGGTTTATACTCTCTAGAATTTAGGAGATTGAGAGGGGATCTTATAGAAACTTACAAAATTCTTAAGGGGTTGGACAGGCTAGATGCAGGAAGATTGCTCCCGATGTTGGGGAAGTCCAGGACAAGGGGTCACAGCTTAAGGATAAGGGGGAAATCCTTTAAAACCGAGATGAGAAGAACTTTTTTCACACAGAGAGTGGTGAATCTCTGGAACTCCCTGCCACAGAGGGAAGTCGAGGCCAGTTCATTGGCTATATTTAAGAGGGAGTTAGATGTGGCCCTTGTGGCTAAGGGGATCAGAGGGTATGGAGAGAAGGCAGGTACGGGATACTGAGTTGGATGATCAGCCATGATCATATTGAATGGGCCGAATGGCCTACTCCTGCACCTAATTTCTATGTTTCTATGTAAAAACCTTTTGTTTACCTTTTCCAAACTCAAACTTCTGGACAGTGCCGAATGCAGCAGCTGAGTTAGAGGTCAGATACAGCAATATCCTATCTCTATGTGTGTTCCACATTTAAATCTGAAATACTGTATTTTCAGTTCCACAATGCGACCAGATTGTCTACCTGGCTACTGCATTTCATTGCCAGCAATTACCTCATTTTCAGTCAGAAGCTGGAATTTCAGGAGCTTTCGGGTAAGTGTTAATTTTATATCAACACCAAAGTGTTGCCACAAGGCATACAATCAATTTTACATCTTTGTAAAGATTCATTCTTCCTCGATTATGGTGAGGGAGGTCAGCTTTCCCCTTGGTTATTGCCACAAAAAACTGCAACAACTGCAATCAGATACATATATGTATGTAGTATTGTAAATTCTCAAAAACTTTACTTAAATTGTGGTGCTCACAACTAAATCCGTTTTATCAAAGTTTAGTTTATTACTGTCACGTGTACTGAGGTACAGTGAAAAGCTTTTGTTTGTATTATATCCTATCCTTTTGTTGCATTTATACTCTATGCTTCTCTATAACCCAAGATCTTTTTATGCATTTAATCTCTTTCTTAACCTATTCTGAAGTTTAATTTCTGGCAAATTCTAGTAATTATTTGTTATGGTATTTCTTAGATAAAGAAAATCCAGCTGTGTCTTGAAATAGTGTGTTTCTTATGTACGAATGTAACTTAAGTGAACTGATTTTCATGTAGTTAGGACTATGTGTCATTAAAATTATGCATTGGAAGCTCTATTAAACCAGACAGATCCTCAGAAAAAGAATATCAAAATAAGTCCTATGACAGCGCATTGTTAATTCCATTCTTCTTTATTGTATTCACATGCAGATGAAGAAGAAGCTTTTGTGGAAAGTCATAGATGGCCATCAAGTTCTTACTTGCAGGAATTGACTGAATACAGGCATCACATTCACTCTGGGAGATCTCGTTGTATTCTCATGTAATGGTTTCTTGAACTGTCCTTGGATACCTATTGAGACTGAAAGATTGTACAGTTAGAAAACCTTGCGTTATTGTTGAAAAGCAAAACTGAAGTCAACGGAATCCCTGAACCCCCATTGACGATTTGATGCTTGGAAGAAACCCCCGACTCTGAACATTCCCATTTTGTTCCTGCACATTGTTTGTTTTTTCCGAAAGCTTGAAACTCTTGGACAAGCACAATCATGTCCTGGAATACAACCCAACTTTAACACAACTCTAAATCTTATTTCCATGATGAATTTATGGGCCCTGCCTTCCAAATGTGAAGAACTATATTTAACATACTTATTATCTTGCTGGTAGGACTTCACATTTGCTATGTTGAAATAAGCAACGATGCACATAATAAACATATCCAATTTTAACTAATGATTAAGTCAGGTACTATGGTTGATAAGAGAAGTAGTTCATCCAGTTGCCATTATACCATATGCTGCTTATAAATTAGTCCTGACAACAATTGTCAGGAACTAGTTTCCTCCTCTTGAAAACTGACAGTGTTGGATATTGTATTAAACTATAACATTCCTTAGAGTTGTAGTAATCAAATTTACAATGTACACGATCGTGCTAAATGTGCCTGCCACTGACCTTTGACTCTTCGCTTCAGCCATTAGTTTACCCTTAGCTACACTTGCCATGTTTGGATCTGTGGTTGCAATTGAACTCAGCCTTTCCATAACCAAGTAGGCTGTAAGCAATAACTAGGCTTTGGGTACACAAAAATGCTGGAGAAACTCAGCGGGTGCAGCAGCAGCTATGGAGCGAAGGAAATAGGCAACGTTTCGGGCCGAAACGTTGCCTATTTCCTTCGCTCCATAGATGCTGCTGCACCCGCTGAGTTTCTCCAGCATTTTTGTGTACCTTCGATTTTCCAGCATCTGCAGTTCCTTCTTAAACACTAGGCTTTGGGTGGCAGATACTCGGGTCTCTCCACAGATTGGCCTGATACTTTGCTGATAGCTCAGATAAATTGATTAATTTAGATACAAAGTAATAGATTTGCTTAAAAATTGCTGGAACTACTAAAATCTAATTAAAAATAAAGTAAAATAAACAGCCCACCAGCCTGCACCTATTTTTTAATTCCAGGTTGACAATCAGATTCAAATGAATGGGTTTTGCTTTTACTATTAAGGGGCATCTGTCCATTGTGTTTCATTGGGACAGTAGAATGTCAAATGTGCACATGTGACCTGCTGCTCATCTCTGACTCTGATGATACAAAATGGAAGATTGAATGTCAGATACAGCAAGGAGGATGTCACCTGCGGCTCTCCCTGGAACAATTTTTATCCAGTGTTTTACATAATTTTATCAAGGCTGGAGGGCTCTCTCTTCCTCAACACCCCCCTCCCCTCCTCCCCCATCCCCCCCTCCCCCCCCCCCCCCCCCCCCCCCCCCCCCCCCCCCCCCCCCCCCCCCCCCCCTCTTCTCATCTCGGTTTTAAAGGATTTCCCCCTTATCCTTAAGCTGTGACCCCTTGTCCTGGACTTCCCCAACATCGGGAGCAATCTTCCTGCATCTAGCCTGTCCAACCCCTTAAGAATTTTGTAAGTTTCTATAAGATCCCCTCTCAATCTCCTAAATTCTAGAGAGTATAAACCAAGTCTATCCAGTCTTTCTTCATAAGACAGTCCTGACATCCCAGGAATCAGTCTGGTGATCCTTCTCTGCACTCCCTCTATGGCAATAATGTCCTTCCTCAGATTTGGAGACCAAAACTGTACGCAATACTCCAGGTGTGGTCTCACCAAGACCCTGTGCAACTGCAGTAGAACCTCCCTGCTCCTATACTCAAATCCTTTTGCTATGAAAGCTAACATACCATTCGCTTCACTTCACTGCTTCTTCACATCAATTATCAACTACAGAATGTCCTCAAATGCATTATAAATTATATTAAGTCAGCCCATATTATAACAGTGGTGTTTAAACGTACATTTTGTCCATAGCTCATGTACTGCACACAGTACGGTTCACCACTCTAGGACAAATGTGATGGCTGGACACAATGTAGAGGAGATTTACGGATGTCGCTAGGGTTGGTGAATTATAGTTATGGAGTAGAGGATGTATGGCTGGGAATAGTTTTTTTTCCTAATAGAGGAGAGAATTAACTGGATTACGATATTATAGGACTCAAAGAAGGTAACCGAAAATATCTTATTTCTCTAATTAGGGAGGACAGTAACTAAGGGATACAAAGTTAATTGGTTCAAGTGTTAGGCAGGAATTAAAAGGTAGAAATCTGGAACTCACAGTCCAGGAGAAAATCAGAGCATTTAAAATCATCTGGATGAATCATAAACCTGAAGAATCATAATTTACAAGGGCTATGGACCAAGAATCGAGAAGTGGGACTAATCTTGAATCCACCTTTTGCTGGCATGCCACATGAGCACATGACCATTTTCTCTATAAATGTTATGCATTATTGCATCAAAGAATGTTGCAGTAAAGCAAACACATTTCTGCTGTCATTGGATTCATTAACAGCATCAATTAAAAAAGGAACTGCACAGATTAGTCTATTGACATTTTTAAAAACATATTAATGTTTCAAGTGTACTTCTTTGGAAGACCACGAAAATAATTATATATTAAAACATCTGAAGAAGGGTCTCGACCTGAAATGTCACCCATTCCTTCTCTCCAGAGATGCTGCCTGTCCCGCTGAGTTACTCCAGCTTTTTATGTCTATCCACATTGGAGTCACAGGTTCAAAGCATTCTTTGATTATTGTCTTTGATGTATATAAAGCATTTTCCGCTTTTAATTAAAATTAAAGTCATTAGATTAGAGCACAGGAAAAGGCTATTTTCTATTCTAAGGGTATCTGCAACAAGTAATTTTCAATAAATGTTATCAGCAGTGAGTAAAAGGTTCAGAATAAATTTGGAGTGTAGATTGCTTTGCTTTAGGAAGTGTTTGAACCAGGGCAGAATTAACCTTTTTAAGAAAAACTAGAAACACATTAATGGCAAGAGAGTAGAGATGAGACACGAGGATTATACTAGTAGTGATTACTATGGGCACTGGGTTAGAAATTACTACTTGCTAATGTCAAATATCTTAGAATATTGGTTGCCCATTTAAGCACCTACTCTGTGTAAAAAAAAACTTTTTCCTCAAACCCCTTTTGAAATTCATTCCTCTCACCTTAAAAGCTATGGCCTATTGTTTATGATAATATTACATTGGGAAAAATAATCTGACTATCTACACTATCTGCACCTCTTATAATTTTATATACTCCTGTCATTCACCCCTCGGTCTACCTGTGTAACCAATTACTGAAAACAATGGACATGAACACCTAGGTCCCTCAGTTCATTAATATTCATTAGCACCGTACAATTTACTATGCATGTCCTCTCCTATTTGGCTTCCCAAAATGTATCTCCTCACATTTGTCAGGAATGACGGTGGGGCAGCGGTAGAATTGCTGCCTTACAGTGCCAGAGGCCCAGGTTCGATCCCGACTACGGGCACTGTCTGTATGGAGTTTGTACGTTCCCCCCGTGACCGCGTGGGTGTTCTCCGAGATCTTCGGTTTCCTCCCACAATTCCAAAGACGTACAGGTATGTAGGTTAATTGGCTTGGTGTATGTGTAAATTGTCCCTAGTGTGTGTAGGATAGTATTAATGTGCGGGGATCGCTGGTCGGTGCGGCGTCTATGGGCTGAAGGGTCTGTTTCCACGCTGTATCTCTAAACTAAACTAATCTAAATAGCATCGGCCAACACTGCCCAACTTTCCATTTGACTATATCGTGCTGCAGCATTAAACAACCATCTTCGCTCTCCACGACACCACCCTGTGAGATCCGCAAACTGAAAACATATGAAGGTAGATAAATCTCCGGACACTGATCAGATAGACATAGAAACATAGAAAATAGGTGCAGGAGTAGGCCATTCGGCCCTTCGCGCCTGCACCGCCATTCAATATGATCTTGGCTAATCATCCAACTCAGTATCCCATACCTGCCTTCTCTCCATACCCTCTGATCCCTTTAGCCACAAGGGCCACATCTAACTCCTTCTTAAATATAGCCAATGAACTGGCCTCAACTACCTTCTGTGGCAGAGAATTCCACAGATTCACCACTCTCTGTTTGAAAAATGTTTTTCTCATCTCGGTCCTAAAAGACTTCCCTCTTATCCTTAAACTGTGACCCCTAGTTCTGGACTTCCCCAACATCGGGAATAATCTTCCTGCATCTAGCCTGTCCAACCCCTTAAGAATTTTGTAAGTTTCTATAAGATCCCCCCTCAATCTTCTAAATTCTAGCGTGTACAAGCCGAGTCTATCCAGTCTTTCTTCATGCATCCAAGAATACTATGGAAAGCTAGAGAATAAATTGCAGGAGCCCGCGTTGAGATATATGCATCATGGTTAGCCAAGGGTGAGGATTCAGAAGACAGGAAGGCTGCAAAGAGATACCTGCGAACCATAGACCAGCAAAGCTGACATCTGGAGGAGGAGCCATCTTGGGGAGCGGCTGCTAACCAGCAGCCGTCCGTTTAATTCGCTTTTTAAAAAAAAGTTTTTAGTAAGTCCTGTGCTTCGTCCGTTGGAGAAATTGACTTTTTAATGTGGGGGGTAGGGGGCAATTTTACTTCTAGGTCCCTACCTGGTCGGTGAGGCAGCTTTTTCTCCGGGCTGCCCGTCGACCCGTCCTCGTGGCCTACCAGCGGGCTTGGAGCGCTGTTTCCTGGCGGGGACCGCCCAGCACCTCGGCCTCGGTGGCGGCACAGCGCTGGAGCGCTATCGTGGAGCGGAGCGGGCGATGCCTTGCCTGGGTCGCCGCGCTGGATCGACGCGCTGGAGCTCTGGTGAGCTGTGACCGCCGAGTTTAACACCTCCAGGCTGCGGGTCTGCAGAGCGGAGCGGGCGGCGCCGACTTCAACATCGGGAGCCTGGGAGCTCCAACCCGGCGCGGCCTTGTCGGCTTCGGAAGCCGCGGTCTCCAGCTAGGAAGCGGCCGTTCCAGGTGGCCCAGCCGCTGAGAGGACTCTCCCGACGCCGGGGCAACAGCACCCGGTGAGAACGGCCAGGAACATCGGGCCTCCGTAGAGGCAATAGCGGTGGCCTCAATAAGCCTGACTTTGGGTGAACTTGGGGTTGGGGACTGGACATTGTGCCTTCCCCCACAGTGGTATCCATTGTGGGGGGATGATTTTTTTTGTCTGTAAGTAATCCTGTTAGTCTGTGTCCAAGATGGCTGTCGGAAGGGAGAGTGGACGCTGGCGCGCTTTAGCTGCCGCTGCTCTCTCTTCACATTGTGTTTTTGATTTTTTGTTTTTGGACTGAATTCTGTTTTTATCTTGTGTTTCTGTGATGTCTTTATTATTTATTTTATTCTGATTATATGTTTTCAATTCCCGTTAATCTCTGTAAGGTGTCCTTGAGATTTCTGAAAGGCGCCCAAAAATAAAATTTATTATTATTATTTATATCTGTAGTAGCTGAGTTAAGGGCCTGTCCCACTTACACGAGCGAATTCACAAATTCTCCCGAGTTTTCCCTGATTCAAACTCGCAGAATGTTCGTAACGAGTCCGTAGGAGTTCGTAGATATATCGTAGCAGCCCGTTATGCCAACCGTAGGTACTCGTGGCATCAGGTAAGTCGGGACGTTTTTTCCAGCCCGATAAAAAATGTCCACGAGTAAAAAAATGGGCGGGATGAAAGAATTAAGTCGTGAAAGTGGGACAGGCCCTTTACTTGTGGGGAATCTAAGGGATAAGATATTCCTGCATTTGGAAAGAAAGGAGTTGATTATGGATAGTCTGTACAGAATTGCGCATGAGAGCATTTGTGTCTCACAAATGTGATTCTACAAGTAACCAAGAAGGTCGATGAGAGCGGGGCCGTACAAAGTGTATATGCACTTCATCAAGGCCTTTGATTAGTAAGTTACTCAGGAAGGATGGATCACATGGATTCCATGGAGAGCTAGCTAATTGGCTTGAAGGTAGGGAGCAGAGGGTGCTAGTAGGTTTGTTTTTGGCTTGGAGTTTGTAATTCGTGTTATGGTTCAGGATTGGTGTTGGGCCAATTGTTGTTTGTCATCTATATAAATCATTTGGACGAGAATATACAAGGCAGGATTAGTAAGTTTGCAGACGACAGTAAAATAAGTGGTATTGTAGACATCGGAGATGAGTATCAAGAATTATAGTGGTCAGTTGGGCAAGTGAGCTGAGGAATGGCAAATAGAGCTTAATGCAGAGAAGTGTGAGCTGTTGCATTTTAGGATGTCAAACCAGGGGAGGACTTTCACGGTTAATGGTAGAGGCCTACGGAGTGTTGCAGAACAGAAGGACATAGGAGTATGCTGTAAGTACATAATTCTCTGAAAGTGGCATCAAAGATGGAAATGGTGTAGAAGAAGGCTTTTGACATACTGGTAAGGTACAGCGCCCCCCATAATGTTTGGGACAAAGACCCATCATTTATTTATTTGCCCCTGTACTCTACAATTTGAGATTTGTAATAGAAAAAAAATCACATGTGGTTAAACTGCACATTGTCAGATTTTATTAAAGGGTATTTTTATACATTTTGGTTTCACCATGTTGAAATTACAGCTGTGTTTATACATGGTCCCCCCCCCCCAGTTCAGGGCACCATAATGTGTGGGACACATGGCTTCACAGGTGTTTGTAATTGCTCAGGTGTGTCTCCTTAATGCAGGTATAAGAGAGCTTGCAGCACCTAGTCTTTCCTCCAGTCTTTCCATCACCTTTGGAAGCTTTTATTGCTGTTTATCAACATGAGGACCAAAGTTGTGCCAATGAAAGTCAAAGAAGCCATTATGAGACTGAGAAACAAGAATAAAACTGTTAGAGACATCAGCCAAACCTTAGGCTTACCAAAATCAACTGTTTGGAACATCATTAAGAAGATTACTAATTGCAAAGGGACTGGCAGACCAAGGAAGACCTCCACAGTCATGACAGAAATATTCTCTCTATAATAAAAAATAAAATCCCCAAACACCTGTCCGACATCAGAAACATTCTTCAGGAGTCAGGTGTGGATTTGTCAATGACCACTGTCTGCAGAAGACTTCATGAACAGAAATACAGAGGCTACACTGCAAGATGCAAACCACTGGTTAGCCACAAAATAGGATGGCCAGGTTACAGTTTGCCATGAAGTACTTAAAAGAGCAACCACACTTCTGAAAAAAGGTCTTGTGGACAGATGAGACGAAGATTAACTTATATCAGAGTGATGGCAAGAGCAAAGTATGGAGGAGAGAAGGAACTGCCCAAGATCCAAAGCATACCACCTCATCTGTGAAACATGGTGGTGGGGGTGTTATGGCCTGGGCATGTATGGCTGCTGAAGGTACTGGCTCACTTATCTTCATTGATGATACAACTGCTGATGGTAGTAGCATAATGAATTCTGAAGTGTATAGACACATCCTATCTGCTCAAGTTCAAACTCATTGGCCAGCGGTTCATTCTACAGCAAGACAATGATCCCAAACAGGTACACAAAATTGCTGGGGAAACTCAGCGGGTGCAGCAGCATCTATGGAGCGAAGGAAATAGGCGACGTTTCGGGCTGAAACCTTTCTTCAGATCCCAAACACACTGCTAAAGCAACAAAGGAGTTTTTCAAAGCTAAAAAAGGTCAATTCTTAAGTGGCCAAGTCAATCACCCGATCTGAACCCAATTGGGCATACCTTTTATATGCTGAAGAGAAAACTGAAGGGGACTAGCCCCCAAAACAAGCATAAGCTAAAGATGACTGCAATACAGGCCTGGCAGAGCATCACCAGAGAAGACACCCAGCAACTGGTGATGTCCATAAATCGCAGATTTCAAGCAGTCATTGCATGCAAAGGATATGCAACAATATACGAAACATGACTACTTTCAGTTACATGACATTGCTGTGTCCCAAACACTATGGTGCCCTGAAATAGGGGGGACTATGTATAAACACTGCTGTAATTTCTACATGATGAAACCAAAATGTATAAAAATGGCCTTTATTAAAATTTGACAATGTGCACTTTAACTACATGTGATTATCTATATTAAAAAACTCAAATTGACGAGTTCAGAGGCAAATAAATAAATGATGGGTCTTTGTCCCAAACATTATGGCAGCCGCTGTATACTTTCATCAGTAAGGGCATTGAGTAAAGCAGTTGAGAAGCTGTGTAGCAGTAATACAAGATGCTGGTGAAGCAATATGTTGATAGTCCTGCAAGAGGGCTACAATCAACATCTTTGGAAATAAGCGAATGGGCAAGTAGGGGAACACTTGGGACCAATGATCATAATTCTATTAATTTTTAAATATAAAAGGAAAAGTAAGGAATGGTCACAATCAAATCCTAAAATGGGACAAAACAAAGGTGCTGGGCAAAGTGTACTCGCTAGAATTTAGAAGATTGAGGGGGGATCTTATGGAAACTTACAAAATTCTTAAGGGGTTGGACAGGCTAGATGCAGGAAGGTTGTTCCCGATGTTGGGGAAGTCCAGACTAGGGGTCACAGTTTAAGGATAAGGGGGAAGTCTTTTAGGACCGAGATGAGAAAACCATTTTTCACACAGAGAGTGGTGAATCTGTGGAATTCTCTGCCACAGAAGGTAGTTGAGGCCAGTTCATTGGCTATATTTAAGAGGGAGTTAGATGTGGCCCTTGTGGCTAAAGGGATCAGGGGGTATGGAGAGAAGGCAGGTACAGGATACTGAGTTGGATGATCAGCCATGATCATATCGAATGGCGGTGCAGGCTCGAAAAGCCGAATGGCCTACTCCTGCACCTAATTTCTATGTTTCTAAGTGGTCAACCAATTTGCAGTGGAGAGCAATTTGTGGGCGGCAAATCCGGTCACCAGACTAGTAGAAGTGCAAGTGCATTGCTGTTTCACCTGGAAGGAACATTTGGATCCCAGGATAATGAGAGGGAAGCAGGTAAAGGAATAAGTGTGGCATATCTGCCAGTGAGTACAGAAATTTCCACTTTTATTTTAGGTTTCCACTCCCTGCACTTTTCAATTTCAGTGTGGCATTGCTAGTGGTTAAACAGAGGAGAGCTATAAGAAGGGGAATGGTTAGAGGAGAATGATGAGCAGATGAGAGAGTTGGGAAAAATGAAGATTCCCCTTAGAAAACTCAAAGGGGATTCTACCTCAAGACAAACGTTCCCAATGTAAACTTGAGGAACAGCACTTCATTTACTGCAGGCACATTTCAGGTTTCCGCATTTAATATTGAACTTGATGGGATAACTTGCCCGCTATCCAGTTCTGCTATTGGTCTAACACCTGTAATATCAACTCAATTTTTCTCTGTTCAATCATTTGACCTACAGCACCTTCCATATTCCTTTGTTTGTGTCTTCTGAACTGCCCGCATTAACCTGCCCACCAGACTACTTCATCAACAGATAGAAGTTGGGATGTAATGTTAAAATTGTACAAGGTATTGGTGAGGCCAATTCTGGAGTATGGTGTACAATTTTGGTAGCTAAATTATAGGAAAGATGTCAACAAAATAGAGAGAGTACAGAGGAGATTTACTAGAATGTTGCCTGGGTTTCAGCAACTAAGTTACAGAGAAAGGTTGAACAAGTTAGGGCTTTATTCTTTGGAGCACAGAAGGTTAAGGGGGGACTTGATAGAGGTCTTTAAAATGATGAGAGGGATAGACAGAGTTGACGTGGATAAGCTTTTTCCATTGAGTGGGGAAGATTCAAACAAGAGGAAATGATTTGAGAATTAAGCGGCAGAGGTTTAGGGGTAACATGAGGGGGAACTTCTTTACTCAGAGAGTGGTAGCTGTGTGGAATGAGCTTCCAGTGGAAGCGGTGGAGGCAGGTTCGATTTTATCATTTAAAAATAAATTGGATAGGTATATGGACGGGAAAGGAATGGAGGGTTATGGTCTGAGTGCAAGTAGATGGGACTAGGGGAGAATAAGTGTTCGGCACGGACTAGAAGGGCCGAGATGGTCTGTTTCCGTGCTGTCATTGTTATATGGCTATAACAGCTTATCCCCATAGCAACCACCAGACTACTTGATCAACAGTTTATCCCAATGGTGACCATGACCTCATCCTCGAGATAGTCCTTTTGTTCTACCCACCCCTCGATTACCCTCTCAACGTCTTTTTTTTGTCCCATCTGATGAAGAATCTGACTGAAATGTTAGCTTCCTTTCTATGGATGCTGTTTGACATGTGGGATATTTACAGTATTTTCTGGACCTATTTCAGACTTCCAGTAATCGCAGTTGGGTTTATTTTTCTGCACCAGGCCACAGATCAGTGAGCAAATTTCCCAACATGCTACTAATCACCTGCATGGAGTTTGCGGTTTACCACCGGACTCCAGAGAGTGCAAGCTCCCTGAATGCAGTCAGAATTATTGCAGAAAATCAACTGTGAGAAAGTTTGAGATGTGATTAGCCAACGCACATGCACCAGATTTCCAAACTTCCTGACCACCATGGAGATAAATATTGGCAGGCCCTCATGGACTACCACATTATTTGAAATTGGAAATTTAGGCCATTGGAATTTCAGTCACTCATCTTACCTGGGACTATATGGCACCAATGGCAATCAGCTTGTCTTTCAGCACAGCATTGTCATGCAGCTGTTTAACGTCTGAACCACCTCCCACACATTCAGTCCCAATGAACACACGAGGTACCTAGAATCAAATGAAAACATTCCAATTCCATCAGAGAGGACAATTCACAATTTACAAAATAAATACATCCTCAATTATATTTTGGTTATTTTATTGAGCAGACACACAATATTGTTCACATCAGTACAATTACTAATGCTGATAAAATAGTAATAACTGGAATAAATGACTGTCCAGATAATGATCAACATCAGTGATTAAAGGAAAGATACAACTTATATGAGCCTCTTTAGCCATAATTTCACAATATTAGATGGATATTTCCCATAAAACAGAATTTTGTTTTTTTCCCCCCATTTTGGCTGGCATTCAAAATGGGAATCCCAGTGTAATTTGCTAATGCAGCTATCTGGAATATCCAGCAAAAGCAATGACCTAGATTTACCTACAGCTTTTCCTGCACTTCTACTTAGAGTATGTCACAGCAAGTATTAGCATTAAATGAGAAGACATGGGCTATTTTTCTGTCAGTTGACAAATGGCTTGTGATATCTTCATCTCAAACAATCCTGACAATGCTTGATTTTGAATGCCCTGGATCAAAGTTTTGACATTATTGATTTACAATTATTGAGTCTGCTTTTTGGCATTGTTTATTGTTAAGACATATCGTAGTAAACTAATTTGTAAAATTAGTTTCAATGTAATTATGGAGAGGGTCAGAACTGGACCTAGGGTTGAGATTTTTGATTGGAGAAAGGCTAACTTTGAGGAGATGCGAAAGGATTTAAAAGGACATTGGGACATTTTGTTTTATGGGAAAGATGTGGAAGAGAAATGGAGGACATTTAAAGGTGAAATTTTAAGAGTACAGAATCTTTATGTCCCTGTTCGGTTGAAAGGAAATAGTAAAAATTGGAAAGAGCCATGGTTTTCAAGGGAAATTGGACACTTGGTTCGGAAAAAGAGAGAGATCTACAATAATTATAGGCAGCATGGAGTAAATGAGGTGCTTGAGGAGTATAAAGAATGTAAAAAGAATCTTAAGAAAGAAATTAGAAAAGCTAAAAGAAGATATGAGGTTGCTTTGGCAAGTAAGGTGAAAGTAAATACAAAGGGTTTCTACAGCTATATTAATAACGAGGGATAAAATTGGTCCATTAGAGAGTCAGAGTGGACAGCTATCTGCAGAGCCAAAAGAGATGGGGGAGATATTGAACAATTTATTTTCTTCGGTATTCACCAAGGAGAAGGATATTGAATTATGTGAGGTAAAGGGAAACAAGTAGAGTAGCTATGGAAACTATGAGATTCAAAGAAGAGGAAGTACTGACACTTTTGCGAAATATAAAAGTGGATAAGTCTCCAGGTCCGGACAGGATATTCCCTAGGACATTGAGGGAAGTTAGTGTAGAAATAGCAGGGGCTATGACAGAAATATTTCAAATGTCATTAGAAACGGGAATAGTACCGGAGGATTGGCGTACTGCGCATGTTGTTCCATTGTTTAAAAAGGGGTCTAAGAGTAAACCTAGCAATTATAGACCTGTTAGTTTGACGTCAGTGGTGGGCATATTAATGGAAAGGATACTTAGAGATAATATATATAAGCATCTGGATAAACAGGGTCTGATTAGGAACAGTCAACATGGATTTGTGCCTGGAAGGTCATGTTTGACTAATCTTCTTGAATTTTTTGAACACTTATTTTCCCCTAGTCCCATCTATCTGCACTCAGACCACAACCCTCCATTCCTTTCCCATCCATATACCTATCCAATTTATTTTTAAATGATAAAATCGAACCTGCCTCCACCGCTTCCACTGGAAGCTCATTCCACACAGCTACCACTCTCTGAGTAAAGAAGCTCATGTTACCCCTAAACTTCTGTCCCTTAATTCCCAAGACATGTCCTCTTGTTTGAATCGTCCCTACTCTCAATGGGAAAAGCTTATCCACGTCAACTCTGTCTATCTCTCTCATCATTTTAAAGACCTCTATCAAGTCCCCCCTTTAACCTTCTGCGCTCCAAAGAATAAAGCCCTAACTTGTTCAACCTTTCTCTGTAACTTAGTTGCTGAAACCCAGGCAACATTCTAGTAAATCTCCTCTGTACTCTCTCTATTTTGTTGACATCTGACCAAAATTGTACACCATACTCCAGAATTGGCCTCACCAATGCCTTGTACAATTTTAACATGGATGAGGAAGGTCTGGAAATTATGCAAATGAAGATGCGTGAGATGTATGGAATGAAATGGTAAACAAAGATGGCTAAACTTAACATGTGACAGGAAATATGTACAAAACATGAAGCAAAATTGATAACATTCAAAATAAATTAAAGACAAAATAACAACCAAAATAACTGTCATTGGACAGGCTAGATGCAGGAAGATTATTCCCGATGTTGGGGAAGTCCAGAACAAGGGGTCACAAGGAAGTCTTTTAGGACTGAGATGAGAAAATCATTTTTTATACAGAGAGTGGTGAATCTGTGGAATTCTCTGCCACAGAAGGTAGTTGAGGCCAGTTCATTGGCTATATTTAAGAGGGAGTTAGATGTGGCCCTTGTGGCTAAAGGGATCAGGGGGTATGGAGAGAAGGCAGGGATGGGATACTGAGTTGGATGATCAGCCATGATCATATTGAATGGCGGTGCAGGCTCGAAGGGCCGAATGGCCTACTCCTGCACCTATTTTCTATGTTTCTAACCCTACACCAACATTGTGTCAGTATTGCACCAGCCCAATGTTATGTCATCTGAGAAGAACTCATCGAGCTATTCACAGAATGGATAGGAAAGATCTGGGTTAAAACGTGGTCGAAGGGCAGGAAGAATTCTGGGTTAAACCGTGGTCATAGAATCAGAGAGCAGAATGGATATCTTTTATTGGTCTGAGAAACGACTACTGGAGTTTTCAACAGATCTTTATTCAAAAGTTTGATATCCAGTTTACAGGTTCTCCAGACACGTCTGCCCACCACTTGTTTCGCGCAAGTGAAAAACCGCGCGAAACAAGCAGCCCCTCCCGAGTCACGTGACCGCGGCTTCCGAACGCCGGGTTCGATCTCTGCGTACGCCAGTCTCTCCAAGGAGGCAATGTTCATAACCTTGTATCAACATTGTTCAAAAGTCACAGAGAGATGCTAAGTTGATGGGGGTGAGCCAAGCTTCTGTATTTAGAATTGTCAAGCAAGGGTCCAAAACAGCATCACTATCGCCCAAGATGACTGGCAGCTGCGGCTGCAAATAGATGACATAATTCAGCTGTGGTAAGGAGATGAAAGAATCATCAGAAAGTGGCAAAATCTGGTCGATTCCATGCCAAATCATGACAAAGCCTAATCCTATAAATGAATATACAAGCACAGAAGGAAGTTGCCAAATGAGATGCGGGGTTTGAAAGGTCTCTACAAGTGCTTGTACTTAACGAATGTTACCAAATGTTAACACTGTTTCCAAATGTCCTTCTGCATGTAAACATGAAGGTTACATTTATCAAAAATACAACGTATCCGGTTAATTTAGGAGTTTTATTTGACATTAGCAACATATTAGTAACAAAGTGTCATATATGGCACATCTCAACAGAGCAAGTCATGAAGGATGCAGAACTGTAATAGAAGGTGCTAATAAAGTGAGAAACTTGACACCTAATGCCCAGAGGTATTAAACAGTAGTGTTATGCAAGGGAAGCCACGCAACACTTTTATTTTTGATCAGCCATGATCACATTGAATGGCGATGCTGGCTCGAAGGGCCGAATGGCCTACTCCTGCACCTATTGTCTATTGAAAGAGTATTTGGAAACAGTGGTAGGATGACTGCCAATGCCAATGCCAATTTAGGCCCAGAAAAATATCACAGATGAGCTTTAGTTTAGTTTATTACAGGCATGTGTACTGAGGTAGAGTGAAAAGCTTTACGTTACATGCTATCCAGTCAGCAAAAGACTATATATGATTAAATCAAGCTGTCCATCATGTACAGATGAAGGATAAAGAACATAACATTTAATGGAAGCCCGTAAAGTCCGATAATGCATTAAAGATAGTTTGAACATCTCCATTGTGGAAGACAGAGGCCAGGACCGCTCTCTAGTTGGTGAGAGGACAGTTCAGTTGCGTGATAACAGCTGGGAGGTATGCATTTTCATACTTCTGTATATCTTTCTTGCCTGATGGGAGAGGGAGAAGAGGGAATGACCGGGGTGAAACTGGTGCTTGATTATGCTGGCGGCCTTACCAAGGCAGCATGAAGTGTAGATGGGAGTAAATGAAAGGGAGGTTGGTTTACATGATGGTCTGGGCTATGGCCACAACTCATTGGTGTGCTATCTTGGCCATTTCCTTGATGTGACTGGTCCAGGACAGATTGCTGGGGATATTTATTCCAAAGTACTTAATACTCATAGAGCAGGGAAACAGACCCTTCTGACTACTTGCCCACATCAACCAACATGTTCCATCTACACTCATCCCACCTGCCGCGTTTAGCCCATATCCCCCTAAACCTATCATATTCATGTACCTGTCGAAATGTTTCTTAAACACTGTGAATTTAGAATCTAGAATTTGGAAGATTGAGGGGGGATCTTATAGAAACGTACAAAATTCTTAAGGGGTTGAACAGGCTAGATTAAGGCAGATTGTTCCCGATGTTGGGGAAGTCCAGAACAAGGGGTCACAGTTTAAGGATAAAGGGGAAATCTTTCAGGACTGAGATGAAAAAAACATTTTTTACACAGAGAGTGGTGAATCTGTGGAATTCTCTGCCACAGAATGTAGTTGAGGCCAGTTCATTGGCTATATTTAAGAGGGAGTTAGAAGTGGCCCTTGTGGCTAAAAGGATCAGGGGGTATGGAGAGAAGGCAGGTACAGGATACTGTTGGATGATCAGCCATGATCATATTGAATGGCGGTGCAGGCTCGAAGGGCCGAATGGCCTACTCCTACACCTATTTTCTATGTTTCTATGTGATCACACCTGCCTCAACTACCTCCTCTCACAGCTGCTTCCATACACCCACCACCCTTTGTGTAAAAAAATTACTCCTCAGCTTCCTATTAAACCCCCCATCCGCACGCCACCTTAAACCTATGTTCTCAGATTCTTATAAGAGGTCTATTCAGTAGTCGGATAGACACGGTGGTGCAGCTCACGTCCCCCCTCTGATTTGAGAGGTGGGGGACGATCCCCCCAAGTTTTTGTCATCCGGATTTTAAAATCTCCGCTTTCCGCGAGACAGTGGGGACTGCTGATCGAGGGAGCCCATCGGACAAGAGAGACACCGATCAGCAGGCAATGGGGCGGGACATGTTGATTCAGCACGATGATTGGAGGAGGGAGGAGTAAGGGGGGGGGGGGTGGGACTGTGGATAGAGCGCTGTGATTGGAGGATGGAGACGTGCCAAAACAGTCTCGGCACAGACCGCATCCGCAGCGATGATCGATTCGGTCGGCTCTCCAGGACTGTCCCATTCCCACCCGAGTGCCCCCCACGCCCGGGTGGCCAGAGAGGTCGGGAGTCAGACGGGAGCTGTGCCCCCAGGCCCACAGCCAGCGCTGAGAACCCAGCTCAACTCTGCCTGTCCCGCCAGGTTAACCTACAGCCCTGCCTGGACTTGCATGAAATATGGCCCAGGTTTACAGCCAGCACGGAGAAGCAGCGCTGGTGTCCCGTCAGTCCAGGCAGGGCTGTTGGTTATCCCGGTGAGACAGGCAGAGTTGAGCTGCATTTAGTGCTGGATTGAGCCTCCAAAGACTCAAGAAATTGTGTCCCTCCTGTCCCCCGCATATTTTGATAGCGATTTCCGTGCCTGCTCCTGTTCATTGACAATCACTGTTGCCCGGGACTCCCGCCTCCCATCAATGGAAATTCGCAATTTACCATTTTAAGTAATTAGTCTGCTTTATAAGAAATTTGAAGGCCTGGCAAAGTATTCGGCTTCATTTAAAAATTTGAAAGCAGAAGAAAGGAAACCGTCTCTTAGAAGTGGTTTTAAGAAATGAACTCGCCGTCTTGGCTCCTGTTTTATTACGGAAGTAGTCTTGGCTCGCTCCCGTGTCGGCATGGCCCGTACTGTCATTAATCTCTAGCTTGCCTTGTTTATCATCATATTCGGAGCCAGTACACAGTAAGGACAAGACACTTTTATGAAAAGAACCACTTTGTCCGCCTGGATTTTGGTGTCCACGTATTAGCTATTCTCCGTTTCCCTGTCAATTCAGTGACTCAGCACAAAACACAACTGTCTTTTTTTTCGAGCTCTTGAGCAATGGGTGGAGTTGCAAATTCACTGCGTTTATTAAAAAAACATTTGATGTGGACTTTCTACTTCAGGTGAGGGAGGCACATAGCTTTAGTCTATACCAGCAATTATACCCGGGGTTAAGATACCATAGAACTTTATTAATTCCAGCAGGGAAATTGGACTGCCAACAGTCATAAAACACAACAAGATAAATGAAACATTAAATTAAAGTGACGAGTGTGATAGTGAAGATAGTTGTGAAAGATTGCAACAGGATCTGGATAGATTGGCCAGGTGGGCTGAGGAATGGTTGATGGAATTTAATACAGAGAAGTGTGAGGTGTTGCATTTTGGGACGTCGAACAAGGGCAGGACCTACACAGTGAATGGTAGGCCTCTGGAGAGTGTTGTAGAGCAGAAGGATCTAGGAGTGCATGGTTCCTTGAAGGTCAATTCGCAGGTAGATAAAGTGGTCAAAAAGGCTTTTGGCACATTGGCCTTCATCCGTCAGAGTATAGAAGTTAGGAGGTCATGTTGCTGTTGTATAAAATGTTGGTGAGACTGCATTAGAGTATTATGTTCAGTTCTGGGCACCATGTTATAGGAAAATTGTTGTTAAGTTTGAAAGGGTTCAGAGAAGATTTACGAGGATGTTGCCAGGACTAGAGGGTGTGAGCTATAGGGAGAGGTTGAGCAGGTTGGGTCACTATTCCATGGGGTGATCTTATAGAGGTGTATAAAATCATGAGAGGAATAAATTGGGTAGATGCACAGAATCTCTTGCCCAGAGTAGGGGAACCGAGGACTTGGGGACATAGGTTCAAGGTGAAGGGGAAAAGATTAAATAGGAATCTGATGGGTAACATTTTCACACAAAGGGTGGTGGGTGTATAGAACAAGCTGCCAGATGAGGTAGTTAGAAACATAGAAAAATAGGTGCAGGAGTAGGTCATTCGGCCCTTCGAGCCAGCACCTCCATTCAATATGATCATGGCTGACCATCTAACGTCAGTACCCCATTCCTGCTTTTTCCCTATATCCCTTGATTCCTTTAGCACAAGGAACTGAATCTAACTCTCTCTTGGAAACATCCAGTGAATTGGCCTCCACTGCCTCTGTGGCAGAGAATTCCAGATTCACAACTCTCTGGGTGAAGAAATGTTTCTCATCTCAGTCCTAAATGGCCTACCCCTTATTCTTAAACTTTGACCCATGGTCCTGGACTCCCCCAACATCAGGAACATTTTTCCTGCATCTAGCCTGTTCAATCCTTTGAGAATTTTGTTTCTATAAGATTCCCTCTCATCCTTCTAAACTCCAGTGAATACAAGCCCAATCGACCCATTCTTTCATCATATGTCAGTCCCACAATAGATGGAGACTGCGCATCCACACCATAGATGGAGACAGGGGACAGGAGTGTTCCTCTCCTCCTAAAATCCACCACAATCTCCTGAGTCTTGTCGGTGTTGAGCTGCAGGTGATTCAGTCCACACCGCTCAACAAAATCCGAGACACAGTTCTGTAGCCTGACATACTGTGGGTCATCCATTCAGGTAGTTGGTGATCCAGGACACCAATGGAGCATCCACCTGCATCGTTGCCAGTTGCGTTGTGTTAAAAGCACTGGAGAAGTAAAAAAACATGACTCTCACAGTGCATCCTGGCTTATCCAGGTGAGCATAGGAATGATGGAGCAGGTGGATGATATTGTATTGTATCGAGAAGAACTGGTCAAGCAATTCAGAAAATGGGGATCTCTCCAAGGAAGCTATGTTCATAATTGCTCACATTGAGAGATCCAAAGTTGAGCCAAGCTTCTATATTCAGAATTGTCAAGCAAGGGTCCGAAACTGCATCACTATTGCCCAAGATGACGGTCAGCTGCAGCCGCAAGAGGAAGATGACATAATTCAGCTGTGGTAAGGAGATGAAAGAATGCTCAGAAACTGTCAAAATCCGGTCGATTCCATGCCAAACCCTGTCAAAGACTTCATAAAGAACCGTGATGGACATATAAAGTATTTGGAAACAGTGGTAGGAAGATTCCAAATGCCAATTTAGGACCAGAAAAATGTCACAGATGAATTTTAGTTTATAAGAGCTTAAGAAGGAACTGCAGATGCTAGAAAATCGAAGGTACACAAAAAAGCTGGAGAAACTCAGCGGGTGCAGCAGCATCTATGGAGTGAAGAAAATAGGCAACGTTTCGGCCCGAAACGTTGCCTATTTCCTTCGCTCCATAGATGCTGCTGCACCTGTTGAGTTTCTCCAGCTTTTTTGTGTACCTTTGAATTTTAGTTTAGTTTATTACAGTCGTGTGTACTGAGCTAGAGTGAAAATGTTGCATGCTATGCAGTCAGCGAAAGACTATATATGATTAAATCCAGCCGTCCAGTGTACAGATGCAGGATAAAGAACATAACATTTAATGGAAGCCTGTAAAGTCCGATTAAAGATAGTTCGAACATCTCCATCACAGTAGATGGGAGGTCAGGACCACTCTCTAATTTGTGAGAGGACAGTTCAGTTGCCTGATAACAGCTGGGAAGAAAAACTCTGGAGTCATACTCTTAGAGAATAGAAACAGCCCCTTCGGACTAACTTGCCCACAACGACCAACATGTCCCATCTACACTAGTTCCACCTGCCCGGGTTTGGTCCATATCCCTCTAAACCCATCCAATTCATGTACCTGTCTAAATGTTTCTTAAATGCTGTGATAGTACCTGCTTCAACTATTTCCTCTCCCAGATGGTTCCATTACTCCTCAGGTTCCTATTAAATCTCTTCCACCCCTCCTCCTCCCCTCCCTAAACCTTAGGTTCTAATGAGAGGCCCATTCAGTAGTCTAGTAGCCAGCGCAGTGGTGCAGCTGCTAGTGGTGCTGCCTCACAGTGCTAAAGACCCGGGTAGATACTGGTCTCAAGCAAAGATCCTATAGGATCTTTGGATCTTTGGTCTCAAGTGCGTTGTGTGTGTGGAGTTTGCACGTACTTCCTCCGGGTGCTCCACACCCCACACTCGTGCAGGTTTGTAGATTAATTGGTCTCTGTAAATTGCTCCTAGTGTGGGGGGAGGGGGAGGGGGAGGGGGAGGAATGGGTGCGAGATTTCAAGCAAGTTACATCCCATTACTGCTCCGGTTGAGAATAGCTCCATTCACAGTTTCAGACGATGCAGGGAGTGGATGCGAAAATGGGATACATAGATAGAACCAATGTGAACTTTCGCAACCGCTCCATACATCGTCTGAATATGCCGAGCCAGAGGACTATTTGTTTAAAGCAACTCTGCTAAATACATCAACGAGGAGGAACGATTCACTCCGAGAACGTGTTTCAATGTAAAGCCTTCAGCTGCTACAGCGTGATGGTAGAACTGCCAGTGCCATCCAGTGCCAGTGCCAGTGCCAGTGCCAGTGCCAGTCCCTCGGCTCCAATACAGGGCGAGCCGGCGCTGCCGCGTCCAACACTGAGGGCGACAGTGAGTCTTGATCGGTCACCAGGCCGCCACAAAGCTGCTTATTTGGGACCGGTGGCGTCACTTCCAGCACTGATTCACGTGTGGCAAAGGAGGAGCCCGATTGGGACGTGTTCATTCATCTGTAAGCGTTTCTGTTCAGCCTCCACGCTGGAGGGGTTCACTCAGTGTGAGCGGGATTGGATTTAAAGCCTTCAGGGGGGCACAGTGGGACGGGAGGGCCCATTCAATGCCTGCCTGCCTGCCTGCCTGCCCGCCCGCCCCTCGGCTCCCATTGCAGAGAGAGCCGGCGTTGAAGCTGCGCAATGAAAGCCCGCCCGCCCGCCCACCCTCCCTCTCCACCCGGCCCCGGCAGCTGCAGAGCCGCCGCTTCCCCTCCCTCTCCACCCGGCCCCGGCAGCTGCAGAGCCGCCGCTTCCCCTCCCTCAATCTGATCAACTTCGACCCAACTCAGATGCTCCTCCAAAAGCTAAAGGAAACCGGGTCGATCGCCAACAATATCGTGTGCCTTCACTCAGTATTTTCCCTCTGTCTTCGGGGCATCATATTATTTTAAAAAAAATACGCGTTGAAAACAAAAATCCTTTGTGAAAGAGGTTAGAGGCATGGAGATAAAACTAGAAGGGCGAGGGTCGGGCTCTGATGATTCCTGTTCTATAACAACCACTGTTGCCCGGGACTCCCGCCTCCCATCAATGGAAATTCGTATTTTTTAAGTAATGACTCCACGAAATGTGAAGGCCCGGTGAAGTATTCGGCAACGTTTACACATTTAACCATATAAAGGCGAGAAACATAATTCCAAGTTTGATACCAGAAAGAAAGGAAAATATCTTGGAAGTGGTTTTTAAGAAATGAACTCACCGTCTTGGCTCCTGTTTTATTGTGAAAGTAGTCTTGGATCGCTTTCATGTCGGCATGGCCGGTAATGTTGTGGATCTCCAGCTTGCCTTGTTTTAAATCATATTTGTTCAGCACCTCCTGAACCAGTACACAGTAAGGACAAGACGCTTTTATGAAAATAACCACTTTGTCCGCCTGAATTTTGGTCTCCACGTACGCCCGAGCCATTCTCTGTTGCCCTGTCAATTCAGTGACTCAGCACCAAACACAACTGTCTTTCTTCTTTGAGTTCTTGAGCAATGGGAGGAGTTGCAAATTCAATGCGTTCGTTAAAATCATTTGACGCGGGCTTTTACTACAGGGGAGGGAGGCGTAGCTTCAGTCTGCACCAGCAACAATTTTACCCGGCGTTGCTCGGGTCATTATACAGGCAAATGCGACCTTTCCATTTATTTCCATGCCATTGGGTTATATAACAATTCTTGTCAATGAAATAAAATTTAACTTAAACGTACAATTATTCAATGAACAATATAATTAGGGAGTTATAATTATATATGCCAAATGTTTGGCAGATGCAGTATAATGTGGGTAAATGTGAGGTTATCCATTTTGGTGACAAAAACAGGAAAGCAGACTATTATCTAAATGGTGGCCGACTAGGAAAAGGGGAGATGCAGCGAGACCTGGGTGTCATGGTACACCAGTCATTGAAAGTGGGCATGCAGGTGCAGCAGGCAGTGAAGAAAGCGAATGGTATGTTAGCTTTCATAGCAAAAGGATTTGAGTATAGGAGCAGGGAGGTTCTACAGCAGTTGTACAGGGTCTTGGTGAGACCACACCTGGAGTATTGCGTACAGTTTTGGTCTCCAAATCTGAGGAAGGACATTATTGCCATAGAGGGAGTGCAGAGAAGGTTCACCTGACTGATTCCTGGGATGTCAGGACTGTCTTATGAAGAAAGACTGGATAGACTTGGTTTATACTCTCTAGAATTTAGGAGATTGAGAGGGGATCTTATAGAAACTTACAAAATTCTTAAGGGGTTGGACAGGCTAGATGCAGGAAGATTGCTCCCGATGTTGGGGAAGTCCAGGACAAGGGGTCACAGCTTAAGGATAAGGGGGAAATCCTTTAAAACCGAGATGAGAAGAACTTTTTTCACACAGAGAGTGGTGAATCTCTGGAACTCTCTGCCACAGAGGGTAGTCGAGGCCAGTTCATTGGCTATATTTAAGAGGGAGTTAGATGCGGCCCTTGTGGCTAAGGGGATCAGAGGGTATGGAGAGAAGGCAGGTACAGGATACTGAGTTGGATGATCAGCCATGATCATATTGAATGGCGGTGCAGGCTCGAAGGGCCGAATGGCCTACTCCTGCACCTAATTTCTATGTTTCTATGTTTCTATACCTTGGGTTAAATTACCAATACATGCTGAAAATAAAAATGTATAGGGAGGTTGCACGGCAGTCCAGTCACGACCCATGACCCATACTGTTGCTACACTAGGCCAAATGGAGTACACGCGATGAACTGCAGGTAAACAAATTGTCAATTTTTGCGCTGTAAATAATTATGGAAATCGGGATAAGCGTGAGAGAAACATAGAAAATAGGTGCAGGAGTAGGCCATTCGGCCCTTCGAGCCTGCACCGCCATTCAATATGATCATGGCTGATCATCCAACTCAGTATCCTGTACCTGCCTTCTCTCCATACCCCCTGATCCCTTTAGCCACAAGGGCCACATCTAACCCCCTGTTAAATATAGCCAATGAACTGGCCTCAACTACCTTCTGTGGCAGAGAGTTCCAGAGATTCACCACTCTCTGTGTGAAAAATGTTTTTCTCATCTCGGTCCTAAAAGATTTCCCCCTTATCCTTAAACTGTGACCCCTTGTTCTGGACTTCCCCAACATCGGGAACAATCTTCCTGCATCTAGCCTGTCCAACCCCTTAAGAATTTTGTAAGTTTCATTTACTTCAGAATTCCAAAAGTGAGGAGAAATGACGGTAGATAGAAGCGAGAGCTGAAGGGACAACAACAGCCAGAGTGCTTGGCGAGCATTGGCCGTTTGCTCACTGCATTTCATCAACAGTAAGGTATTATTTGTGTTTTTTCTTGATTCTTTTGGCATCTAAAAAGTTTCAGAAGTGATAAATCTGGCTGTAAAATTTTAAAATCGCCCATGGTTCTCGTGGGTATTTACATACAAAAAGAAAACGCCTCTGAAGCAAAATTTACAGCCAGATTCATCACTTCTGAGACTTTTTAGATACCAAAGGAATCAACAAAAACCATAAATAATGCCTTACCGTGGATGAAATGCAGTGAGCAAACGCGATAATTCCCAATATTTTCAATTCCGCTATCTGCACGGCCAATGTTCACCAAGCACTTTAGCTGTTGTTGTCCTTTCAGCTCTCGCTTCTCTTTACTTTTATTTCACTTCACTTTTGGAATTCCGAAGTTGGGTACATGTCTCTCACACTTACCCCGACTTCCACAATTTTTTTACAGAGCAAAAATTCAACATTTTGGCGTTTTTTAACAGGTCAAGTCGTCAAGTCAAGTTTATTCGTCACATACACATACGAGATGTGCAGTGAAATGAAAAGTGGCAATGCTCGCGGACTTTGTGCAAAAAGACAAACAAACAAACAACCAAACAAACTACAAACAGAATGTAACAGAATCACATATTCTTTTTCATATTAAATATTGTGGGCGGAAGGAAAAAGGGAAAAAAAACGGCAATTTAAAAAAAGCATTAGAGTGGTACAGTAAATTTAGTCCCTGGTGAGATAGGAGTTTACAGTCCTAATGGCCTCTGGGAAGAAGCTTCTTCTCAACCTCTCCGTTCTCACAGCATGGCAACGGAGGCTGGAACAGTCCGTTGCAGGGGTGGAAGGGGTCTCCCATGATTTTATTGGCTCTGGAGTTGCACCTCCTGATGTATAGTTTCTGCAGGGGGGCGAGTGAAGTTCCCATACTCTCTGCAGAGCCTTCTTGTCCTGGGCAGAGCAATTCCCAAACCAGATTGTAATATTTCCAGACAAGATGCTTTCCACAGCCACTGAGTAGAAGCACTGGAGGATCCTCGGAGACACTCTGAATTTCCTCAATTGCCTGAGGTGGTAAAGGCGCTGCCTTGCCTTACTCACGAGTGCTGCGCTGTGTGATGTCCATATCAGATCCTCTGAGATGTGGACTCCCAGATATTTAAAACAGCTCACCCTATCCACAGTATCTCCATTTATCCTCAATGATGTGTACGTCCTCGGATGATGTGCCCTCCTAAAGTCCACGATCAGCTCCTTAGTACACGTTTCTTGCATTTATAACATATACCGGAAGTTACAGATGTCCTCCAGATGGATTGAGCAGCTCTGTGCATCAAGCCCTATGACCCAGTGACCTTATGTGCACACCCCCTAAAGGTTTAGACTTATATAGGCCAAACATGGGTAAACGGGACTAGTTTAGATGGGGAATCTTGGACGGCATGTACAATAGATAATAGACAATAGGTGCAGGAGTAGACCATTCGGTCCTCCGAGTCAGCACCGCCATTCAATGTGATCATGGCTGATCATCCACGATCAGTACCCCGTTCCTGCCTTCTCCCCATATCCCCTGACTCCGCTATCTTTAAGAGCCCTATTAAGCTCTCTCTTGAAAGTATCCAGAGAACCGGCCATCGCTCTCTGAGGCAGAGAATTCCACAGACTCACAACACTGTGAAAAAGTGTTTCCTCATCTCCGTTCTAAATGCCTTACCCCTTATTCTTAAACTGCGGCCCCTGGTCCTGGACTCCCCCAACATCGGGAACATGTTTCTTGCCTCTAGCATATCCAAACCTTTAATAATCTTATATGTTTCAATAAGACCCCTTCTCATCCTTCTAAACTCCAGAGGGTACAAGCCCGGTCACTCCATTCTCTCAGCATATGACAGTCCCGCCATCCCGGGAATTAACCTTGTAAACCTACGCTGGGCTCCCTCAATAGCAAGAATGTCCTTCCTCAAATTATCGTACCAAAACTGCACACAATACCCCAGGTGTGGTCTCACGAGGGCCCTGTACAACTGCAGAAGGTCCTCGTTGGGTCGAAGGGCCTGTTTCCATGATGTATGACCATATGACTCTGTATATAATTCTCTTTAAGTAGGTATTTACTCATGCACAGTGAGTGAATTTGCTTGATTTCAGCACTGAAACATCTTGCAATGAAGTTTTCTTCCTGTGTATGGCATGCACAGCCTAAAGTGGTAGATCAAGGGTAGACATTCAGGCCAGGACAGCATCAGTTACTGGGTGGATGGCTTTGATGCCCCCATGGAATAGCCTCAGTGGGCAGTCATTCACGATGTGTGGGATGGTCTGGTCTGGATGTCCACAGTCCCAAACAGGGCTGTCTGTCATCCCCCACTTATGCAGGTGATGGACTGTTTTTGCATGAAGGGTGTGGATTCTGTTCATGGTTAGCCATTGCTTGCGATGGAGGTTAAATCCTAGGGGTTTCAGTGTGGGGTCTGTGATGACCTCTCCGTTGTTAGTGTTGGCATCTTTCCAGGCTCTGCTCCACCCTGTCTTGGAGTCAAAGTCTTCCAGGGATTTAACGGAAGACCAGAAGGGTTTGCAGGACTTCAGGCACATATTGGGCAGATTATTCAAGTCAGCATGGATGGGTTAGGGTTAGGTCAGGGTTAGCCTCGATGGTGCACCAATCTTTCACCATCCTCTCCCTTCTGCATATGCTGGTGAGGGTGCGATCCAGGGTGACTCCGAGGTACTTGGGGAATTCTTCATTCTTCACCGGCTTACCACAAAAGGACACTTGGAGCTTTGCATTGGTGAGCCGATTGCTGAGGTGAAAGGCAGTGACAGTTGTCTTAGATGGGTTAGGGCGAAGTCGTCAGCAGGTGAAGTACTCCTCCATCCCCTTCGTCTTGGGTTAGCACTCTGCTGATATCCTCAAGGGCAGCTCCCTGGTAGGCAAGGGCAAGGTCATCTGTATATGCAAACTTCCTGGACGATGTAGTTGGCGTGTCACTCACATAAATGTTGAAGAGTAGGGGAACTAGGACAGAGCCCTGGGGGAGACCATTATTCAGGGTCCTGACAGGGATGGTCTGGTTCCCAAGCGAGACCCCCAAATCTACAGTTGCTGAGGATGGATGAGAGGGCACGCATGGTGGTTTGGCACTTCAACATTCTGGATGCTTTCAGCAACAGACCATGTCTCCACACGGTGTCATAAGCTGATGACAGATCGATGAGAGCAACACCAGTTTTAGGGCACGTTGGAAGCCAGCCTCTATATTGGTAGTGAGGGCAAGGACTTGGTCTGTGCAGCTTCTACCAGGTCTAAAGCCTGCTTGCTCTCTGGGCACAACAGGTTATACCAGTGGAGATACCCTGTGAAGCAGGAGGCGCTCAAACAGCTTGTAGGTTGTGCACGAGGGAGATGGGTCAGTAACTGGCTGGATCATCATCAGATTTCCCAGGCTTGAGGATGGTGATGACTTTAGACACTCTCCAGGCCTTAGGGATAATTCCACTACAATGGACATGGGTGGTCATAGGAGATTGCAACCTTCACGTGATCCACCCTGTTTCGATTAATGCAATCAACCCGACGTGCACAAACAACTAGATGTAGTGTTTTGGTGTCACTTTTGACCTTGCAATAAAGTGTCATCCCTTCTACCTCCCATGGGAATTCACCTCCATCATTGTGACTGCAGACTACATTCCACACATGTGGAGGTGAGTGTGTCCTTACCAAGACCTTACGAGTGTTCCCTAACCAGATGCCGTGCATGAACCAGGAGATCCTCAAGCTACTAAGGAGCAAATCTGCGGCAGTGAGAGCAGAGTTACGGGGTATAGAAGAGACCCTGGTGAGAGCCTCATCTATAGTCAAAGAGGGGAACCCCCGTTCTCTTAAGTATGAGGACATCTCCGATGCCCTGGTGTGGAACACCTCATCCTGGGTGCAAATGCGGCATAGACAGAGGAATTGGGAATAGGGGATAGAGTCCTTACAGGAAGCAGGATGAAATGAAATGTAGTCCAGATAGCCATGGGAGTCAGTGGGTTTGTAATTGGGAGTGTACTATATACTTCTGAATAGTCAATACGAATTAAAGGAACAAATATGCTGCCAGATTGCAGGGCTAATAGGGTTAAACATAGAAAATAGGTGCAGGAGTAGGCCATTTGGCCCTTCGAGTCTGCACCGCCATTCAATATGATCATGGCTGATCATCCAACTCAGTATCCTGTACCTGCCTTCTCTCCATACCCCCTGATACTTTTAGCCACAAGGGCCACATCTAACTCCCTCTTAAATATAGCCAATGAACTGGCCTCGACTACCTTCTGTGGCAGAGAATTCCAGAGATTCACCACTCTCTGTGTGAAAAATGTTTTTCTCATCTCGGTCCTAAAAGATTTCCCCCTTATCCTTAAACTGTGACCCCTTGTTCTGGACTTCCCCAACATCGGGAACAACCTTCCTGCATCTAGCCTGTCCAACCCCTTAAGAATTTTGCAAGCTTCTATAAGATCCCCCCTCAATCTTCTAAATTCTTATCTGAACAGGGAATAATTGTAACTTTCCCAATATAGACTGGGACTGCCATTGTGCCAAGGGCTCAGACCAGGTGCAACTTATCAAATGTGCTCAGGAAAGTTTCCTTAGGTAATATGTGGAGGGCCTACAAGGGAGAGGGCAAAACTGGTCTTACTCCTGGGAAATTGGGAAGGGCAAGTGTCTGAAGTGTCAACGGATGAGCCTTTTGGGACCTGTGACCACAGTTCCATTTGGTTACAAAACAGTTCTGGAAAAGGACAAGGTGGGCCCTCAAGATAAAGGTTTAAAATAGGACAAGGCCAACTTTGATGGTATTGGACAGGAACTTGCTAAAGTTGATTGGAGGAGGATGTTTGCAGGCAAAGGGACATCTGGAAAGTAAGGTGCTTGTAAAAGAGTAGTGGTGAAATGTCAATACATGCATGTCCCTGTTAGCAGCTCTCTAAGACATTGATTAGGCCACATTTGGAGTATTGCGTGCAGCTCTGGTCTCCCCATTATAGGAAGGGTATGGAGGTTTTGGTGAGGGTGTAGAGGAGGTTTACGAGAATGTTGCCTGGACTAGGTGGTTTCAGCTAGAGATTTGATAAACCTGGATTGTTTTCTCTGGAATGTCAGAGGTTGAGGGGATACTTGATCGAAGTATTTTAAAATTTTGAGAGGCATAGGTAGGGTAGACAGAACCTTTCTCCCAGTGTGGAAATGTCAAATAATAGGGGATTTAGCTATAGTTGAAGAAAGGGCCAACGTTTTCATTCCTGTGCTGTACTGTTCTGTTCTATAAATCTCCTCAGCCTAATCAGATGCATCTGAGGATGCTATGGGAAGATACTGAAGAAATTGAAAGAGGCCCGGATGAGATATATGAATCATTAGATGGATAAAGTGCCGGATGACTGGAGGGTGACTAATGATGTATCTCAATTTAAGAAGGAAAAGCCTAGGAACTCTCAAAAAGTGACCTTAACGTCTATGTTAGGTAAGTTACTGGACATAATTCTGAGGGATAAAATATATATATGTATTTGGATAGACGGTTTGATTAGGCGCAGTCAGCATGATTTTGTATGTGGGAGATCATATCTTACAATTTTGATTTTTGGGAAGTATCTAATAAAGGTTGACAAGGGCAGGACCATAGATATGGAATATCTGTATGGAATATAGCAAGGCCTATGATAAGGTTTTGCATGGTAGGCTGCTCTGGAAGGTTAGATTGCATGGGATCCAGGGAGAGGAAGTTAACTGGATACAGAATTGGCGTCATGGAACAACACGTGGGTGGTGGAGGGTTGTTGCTCGGACTGGAGGCCAGTTACTAGTGGTGTGCCTCAGGGATCGGTTCTGGGTCTATGCTGTTTGTGGTTAGTATCTACAGCTTAGATTAGATTGTACAGGTATAATTAGTAAGTTTGCTGAGGACCCTAAAGTAGGTAATATTATAGACAGTGAAGTTGTTTATCAAAAATTACAGCAAGTTCTTGATCAACTGGGCAAGTGGACTGAGGAATGGCTAACGGAATTTAATGCAGATGAGTGCGTGGGCAAGGTTGTATTTTGGGAAGATAAACCAGGAAGGACCTTAGCAGTAAAAGGTAGTGTAAAGGAGTGATTGCTGACACACTGTAACCTTTACTAAGAGTTTAATATAGCACATGGCACACACGTCCCAGCACTGACTGCATCCAGCCTTCAGGCGTACTGGGACCTAGTGGGAGGAACAAAGGGAGGATACTACAGTTATACTAATATGATGGGGCGTGGTTAGTGGTGATGAGGTAGCTACATTATAGGTTGCATGCATAAACCATCTACATTCTTCCCCTTACAAATTACACAAGGCAGGTTGGTTATACAGTACCTGCAAAGCTAAACGAACTCTCCGTATCGAGCCGGAGGTTTTACAATCTGACCCGAGCGAGTGCGCACAGCACCCTCACCCTCCCCACCCGAAAGAATAGGAGGAGGGACAGGAACAGAAACAGGAGGGAGAGAGAAGGTGGGTGGAGAACCAAGCTTGGAAGGGGAACGGAGAGGCACAGGTGAGCCAGGTGAAACAGAAGGGGTAGAATGAGCAGAAGTCGGAGAGAGAGAAGACCTGACAGGGGACAACAGGGCCTGGGGAGCGAACCCTGGAAGAGCAGGGGGAGGTACCCGAGGCAAACGGACCGACCGGGGCATGCAGGGAGCAGGGGGTAAGTTAGTGGAGGAAGGCTCGACACGCGATGGACGGGTTTACGGAATCGCAGGAGGTGGTTTGGGCTCGTTGACCGCCAACAGGTGCTGGCGGCTGCGCCGGTATACAGTCCCCTCAAAATCCACCAGGTAGGACCGTGGCGCGCTGTCGAACCCGACAACAGTGGCTAGTCGGGAAAAGCCGGTAGACGTCTGCAAACGGACGACCTGTCCAGTCATCAGTGGGGAAAGGGGGCGGCAGGACTTGTCGTGTGAGCGGCGCTGGATTTCGTGCTTCTGAGCAATTCGTTGCTGGACAGCGGCAGGCTGCAGGACTTTGGGCATCAGGGACTGCTGGGCGATCGGCATCGGAGGGCGAATAACTCGGGACATGAGGCGTTGGGCAGGGGATCCCATGGTACTGTCTCTGGAAATATTCCGAAGGTTCAGGAGACCCTGATAGAAATCCCCGTTGGAGAGACGGGATTGTTCAAGCAAGTGCTTTGCGCTGCGGACCGCCCGTTCAGCCAGTCCATTGATCTGCGGGTACTCCGGGCTGCTGGTGAAATGATTGAAGTTCCACTTCGCAGCGAAAGCTTGAAACTCGGCACTAGTGAACTGGCGGCCGTTGTCTGTCTGCAACCGAACAGGGGAACCAAACGTGGCAAAGTGACGGCGTAGCTTACTGATCACCATCTCGGAGGTGATGGCAGGGAGGAGGTCCACCTCGAACCAATTTGAGTAGGAGTCCACCAACACCAGGTACTGCTTCCCACGCCAGTCGAAAATATCGGCAGCCAGTGAAGACCAGGGCATGTCAGGGGCAGGCTGTTGTAGAAGCGGCTGTCGCTGCTGATGCGGGGCAAGAGAGTTTGCAATCCGGACAGGAGGCCACCCTGGCCTTGATGTACTTTGCAATGCCCGGCCAATAATATTGTTCCTGGGCATGCGAGATGGTGGCATCTGCCCCGGGATGCCCCATGTGGGCAGCGTTGAAGTACAAACCATGCAGCGAGGCAGGGACGACCACTTTGTGTCCCTTGATAATAATGCCGTCCCAGAGGACCAACTCATCGCGAACCAGAAAATAGGGGTGGACGCTAGCAGGCAATGAAGTCCGTTTGGTAGGCCATCCACGCTTGATGACAGCAGCAAGCTGTTGCAGGTCAGGGTCGTTAGCGGTGTGCTCAACCAGGCACTGGAGCTGCTTGGAAGGGACGAAGTTAACATTCAGTACCTGTAGGTCTTCCTGCCCGAAGGGGTGCTGGTCACAGGAGGTCCGGGGGGCCCGGGACAGCGCGTCAGCCACATGCATCTCGGTGCCCCTCTTATAGACGATTTTAAAGTCAAACCGCTGTAGCTGCAGCATCATCCGCTGTAGCCTAGCTGGAGCGATGTGTATAGGCTTGTTGAGGATCATCACCAGGGGTTGGTGATCCGTCTCTACTGTGAACCTGGTGCCAAAGAGGAAATCCTTAAACTTAGAACAAGCGAACACAACCGCCAGCAGCTCCTTCTCTATCTGCGCATAGCGCTGCTCTGTGTCCGTCATGGTCCTAGAGGCATAGGAGATAGGCTGCAATGAACCATCATCATGGGGCTGCAGGCAAGCAGCACCCAGTCCAAAACGAGAAGCGTCGCACGTAACCACAACTGGACGTTGTAAATCAAAGAACTTCAGAGTAGGTGTGCTGATCAGCTTCGTCTTTAGTAGGTCGAAGGCCTGCTGGTGGTGTGGAAACCAGGACCAAGCAATGTCCTTTTTAGTAAGTTGTCTCAGGGGTGCGCTCAACTCGCTGAGGTCAGGGATAAACTTGCCCAGATAGTTGACCATACCCAGGAAGCGCTGTAGACTGGTAACATCTGTCGGGGCAGGCAGCTCTGAGATGGCGCTGGTCTTTTGCGGGTCGGGCTTTAACCCGTGGGCCGTGAAAATGTGGCCAACATATGGGACCTCAGGCACCCGGAACCTGCATTTTGACTGGTTCAGCTTTAAATTGATCTGCCGTGCGCGGTCCAGAATCCGTCGGAGGTGGCGGTCATGCTCAGCCACATCCCTTCCATAGACCAGAATGTCGTCCACAATAATCGCACAGGGCAGACCTGCAAACAATTGTTCCATAGAACGCTGGAATACCTCACTGGCGGAGTTGATGCCGAACGGCATCCGCAAAAACTTAAACCTGCCGAAGGGCGTACCGAACGTGGTTAGGTCCGTGGAGCGTTTGTCCAGGGGTATCTGCCAAAATGAACTCCTGGCATCGAGGACGGAAAACACCGTGGCTTGTCCGACCTGGGCGGCAACATCTTCAACGGTCCTCATAGGGTAGTGGGGCCGTTTAATCGCCAGATTCAAGTCCTTAGGGTTGATGCATACCCGTATTTCATTTTTTCCGTTCTTCATTGTGGCGACCATGGTGGAGACCCATTCGGTAGGATCGCTGACAGCTTCCAGCACTCCCATGTTGACCATGTCCTTCAGCATGGCCTCCATCTTGCCCTTCATGGCGAACGACACTCTGTGAGGTGGACGGATCACAGGCACCACGGAGGGGTCTGTTGCGATTTTATACACCAGCGGCAGTTTCCCCAACTTGTCGTCGAACAGGTCCGGGTACTCGGATAGTGGATCCATCACTGCTTGCACCTCGTGGACCGTACGGTCGAAGGACACCAGACCAAGATCCTGGCAGGCCTGGTTGCTCAGTAGAGTTACACAGTCGCAATCCAGAATAAAGAACGACAGGTCACGGGAAGATTTCTGTAGCACGCAATGGAAGGTAGCCCTCCCCACAGGTGTTAGCTCCTCTCCCCCGTAGGCACGCAAAACAGAGCGACCTGCAGTCAACAGCTCATTATTTCTTATCTTGTGAAACAGTGATGTTGACATTACGTTCACTTTTGCCCCCGTATCCAGCTTCGCAGAGAAGGACTTATTGTTCACAGTAATGAGCACAGATGGATCGGGGAGGCGAGATCGGCTGTGGAGGAGAGTGTAAACACTTGCATCTCCCATGGAATAGATGAGTTCAGAGCTGAGGGCAGTGTCGACAGAGGACTGAGAATCCATCTCACTATCAACTTGCTGAAGGTTGTTTAGGAATTGTCTAGGAGCTGAGGGCACATTCCCACGGGACCGGCAGGCAGCTGCAAAATGACCGGCCAGGTTGAGCAGAAGTGAGGCTTTGACCGCGGCTGGGTCATTCCAGTGCGCAATATTGACGAAGTGAGTGTAGTCCATCACAAAAGTCGACCATCGCTCCGCAATGTCAGCGTCGAAGACAAGGGGAGATGGCTTTCGGCATGAGGATGCCATATCAAAGGAAGCCCAACACTGGGCACTCAGGGGACAAATAAAAGAAAACCGGTAAACGGGAGGAGCGAGTTTAACTTTCTGACACCATGTAAAGGAGTGATAGCTGACACACTGTAACCTTTACTAAGAGTTTATTATAGCACATGGCACACACGTCCCAGCACTGACTGCATCCAGCCTTCAGGCGTACTGGGACCAAGTGGGAGGAACAAAGGGAGGATACCACAGTTATACTAATATGATGGGGCGTGGTTAGTGGTGATGAGGTAGCTACATTATAGGTTGCATGCATAAACCATCTACAGGTAGGGACCTGGAAACGTTTGTGGAGCAGAGGAAACTAGATGTACAGATGCATTGTTCTCTGAAAGTGGCATTGCAGGTGGATAGGGTGGGAAAGAAGGATTTTGGTAGAATGGCTTCCATCAGTCAGGGTATTGAGTACAGAAGTTGCGACATTACGTTGCAGTTGTAGAAGACATCGCTGAGGCCACATTTAGAGCACTGTACTCACTTTTGGTTACACTGCTGTAGGGACAATGTCATGAAGCTGGAAAGAGCACAGAGAAGATTTACGAGGATATTGGGAGAAGTTAGGCAGGCTTGGACTTAATTCCTTGGCGCCCAGGAGGCAGAGGGGTGATCTTCTGGAGGTGCATAACATTATGAGGGGAAGAGAAGGATGAATGCACAGAGTCCTTTACCTAGGGTAGGGGAATCAAACATGAGAACATGGGTATAAGGTGCGAGAGGCAAGATATAATGGGAATCAGAGGGGTAACTTTAATTTAGTTTAGAAATACAGTGCGGATCTATTTAATCTAAACCTTTTCACACAAAGGATGAATGGTATATGGATCGGTTGTCAGATAAAGTTATTAAGGCAGGTACAATAACATTTAAAAACCATTAGGACAGGTTAATGGATATGAATGATTTAGAGGCATAAGAGCCAAATACAGGCAGATTGGATCAGTTTAGCTGAAGGGCTGTTTTTCGTGCTGTATGACCTGTGATAAATATCCCGCTCTATCCTTTGACAACCTTCTTCACTCCAAGTTCAAGTTCAAGTGAGTTTATTGTCATGTGTCCCTGATAGGACAATGAAATTCTTACTTTGCTTCAGCACATAGAACATAGTAGGCATTTACTACAAAACAGATCAATGTGTCCATATACTATAATATAAATATATACACACATGAATAAATAAAATGATAAAGTGCAAATAACAGATAATTGGTTATTAATAATTAAAGTTTTGTCCGAGCCAGGTTTAATAGCCTGATGGCTGTGGGGAAGTAGCTATTCCTGAACCTGGTTGTTGCAGTCTTCAGGCTCCTGTACCTTCTACCTGAAGGTAGCAGGGAGATGAGTGTGTGGCCAGGATGGTGTGGGTCTTTGATGATACTGCCAGCCTTTTTGAGGCAGCGACTGCGATAAATCCCCTCGATGGAAGGAAGGTCAGAGCCGATGATGGACTGGGCAGTGTTTACTACTTTTTGTAGTCTTTTCCTCTCCAGGGCGCTCAAGTTGCCGAACCAAGCCACGATGCAACTGGTCAGCATGCTCTCTACTGTTCACCTGTAGAAGTTAGAGAGTCCTCCTTGACAAACCGACTCTCCGTAATCTTCTCAGGAAGTAGAGGTGCTGATGAGCTGATGAAAATCCCATTAATTTTTGTGTCATCTGCAAACTTATTCATCAGCTCATCTACATTTTTGTCCAAGATATTTATCTATACCACAAACAACGGAGACGTGGTAGATTAAATTCAAAATTGGCTTAGCCACAGCAGTGAAGGGTCTTATTCTGATGTCTTCCACAAAGATCAATACTGGTACATTTTCTATTTGTGTTATATATCCAAATGATTTGGACCAAATTATTGTTTAGTAAACTTGAAGGTGACACAAAATTGGGCAGTTATCTCCAGAGCACCAGAGGCTAAAGGGGTAACTTGATAGAAATGTATAAAATTATCAAAGGCATGAATAGGGTAGAGTATTTTTCCCCAGAGTAGAATGTCAAATACAATAGAACTCAGCTTTAAGGTGATTGGGAAAATATTTAAAGGAGATTTAAGGTTTTAAAACACCCAAAGTCTGGAAAAGGGTCCCAACCCAAAATATCACCTATCCATTTTCTCCAGAGGTGGTGCCCAACACATTGAGTTACTCCAGCACTGTGTCCTTTCTTGGAAAGCACTGCCCAGAGAAGTGGTGGAAGCAGATACGATAGTAATGTTAAGAGGCATTGAGACAGACACATGAACAGGTAGGGAATGGAGGGATATAGGGCATGGCTGTATGGTAACTCAAATTTCACTGTACTTTAACTGGTATATGTGACATTAAACAGACCTTGAAACCTTGAGCAGGCAGATGTGCAGTTTAAATGGGTGTTATGGTCACGGCAGACATCAGGGGCCATACAGTTCTACATCCAATGACGTTAACTTCAGTTAACCAAAGGTCCCGAGAGATGCAACACCCACCATTTTCTTAATATTAAATAAAAATGCCGTTTACTTTTCAAACAATGTGCCTTTAAACAGACTCAAAATCTCCTGACAAATTGAGAAAGCTTTTTCTTAAAGGCAAATCAGTAACAGCTAAAACAAAAATGCCAGCAGATGGCACTATAACCATTACATATTATTCCAAGTTGACCAAAAACTGCTTAAATTTAAAGTGCTTCATGAAATAATTTTCTGTACTTTCAATCAAACTTGAGTTCTCATGTCATTTTAAATCAGAATCAAAACTAAGTTTGTTTCATCCCAGAATTGAATACTTCAACTAGCTCTTAATAAAACAGACTAATTTAATGAATGTAAAACGAAATAAACAGATCCTGGTGAAAAACAAACAGCTGGAGATCAGGCCAAATCTGTGGAGAGCAAAACAAAATCAACTATTGAAGTCAATGCCCTTCATCAAAGCTGGGAAGGTGTGTTGCAGACAATTATTTTTAAATTATGGCAGTAAGATAGAAAAGCAAAAGAACAAATTAAAATAAAATATTCAGCAACATCTGTGGATAAGTTAAAAAAATGGATCCTTGAAAATTTTGTATTTTATTGAGGCACAAGGTCTCCAATGTACTAAGTTGGAATAAAAGATAATTTTATTACAGTCTGAAGAAGGGTTTCGGCCCGAAACGTCGCCTATTTCCTTCGCTCCATAGATGCTGCTGCACCCGCTGAGTTTCTCCAGCAATTTTGTGTACCTTCGATCTTCCAGCATCTGCAGTTCCTTCTTGAATAATTTTATTACTGATTGGTCCTTAGAATTTTTTTTCATCATTCATCAAGATCAGTGGGGTCATTATCCACAGGAACAATTTCATAATCTACACAATCTTGGAAGACAAAAAGTAAAGCATCCTTTAGATCCAAAGCCACCTTGTTCACACTCCAGTAGTGTAGAATATCATATCCTTGAGAATTATTAACCTTCAGTCTTTGGTATTATTCAGTTGTTTTTTTTAACATACTTAGTACCACTTTCACACCAGATCCATGATTCTACAATGTATCTTGCAGGTTTAGTGTATCTCCTTCCATGAAGACAGATATATACTTCCATTGCCATCAGTTTATTCTCTATTAATAACTTGGCCTGCATCAGCTCTAAGAGGCCTGCATTTAGTTTAGAGATACAATATAGAAACAGGGCCTTCGGCCTACCAAGTTCACGTCACCATTGATCACTCACTCACACTAATTTCTATGTTATAAGGTCAGTGCAATTTGCCAGCAGCGGTACATAGCACTGCAAGCCGGAACCGTGCCAGCAGCGTGTCAGTTTTTTTCAACTTGTTTATTTTTTTTGTGTGTTTAAATGTATGTTTTTAATGTTTCCTTGTGCGTTTTGTGTGGGGGGTGGTGTGGGGGGGGGGGGGGGTAAGGGGGAAACCGCTTTGGTCGCCTCCTCCATGGAGAGGCGACTTTTTCCACGTCGCCGCCCCTGTGGCCTAACAGCAAGGATCGGTGCGGCCTTTCAGCGGAGGGCGCAGCGTGGACTCTCGGCGTGGAGCGGGCGAGCCCTCGCTGGGGGTCGCCGGAGGGGAGCGCTCCGTTTCACTGGACCGCGGCAGCCGGCACTCTGAAGCCGCGGTCGGCGGAGCTCCAGCTGGCGCGGCGTCTGCAGCCCGGGATCTCACGTTGGGGACCTGGGGGAAGAAGAAGCTTCCACTCCAACTGCCGGCCCGCGGCCTACTTCTACCGCGGGCGCGGCATGGACTTACCATCGGGAGCGGGGTCCCTTGCTGGGGATCCCCGGAGGGGAGCTTCGACTTCGACTGCCGGCCCTGCAGTCTGTGGTGCTTCTGGCTGCGGCGTGAACTTTAAATCTTCGACTGCCGGCCTACACCAGCCTGAAGCTGCGGTCTCCGGTGGGGGAGGCACCGATTCAGGACTTGCCTTGACTTTCATTCATCTGGTCAAAGGTCAAGGCAAGACTGGGATGGAAGCTGCTGATGACTGGAAGCTCAATTGCTCTTGTGAATTACTTAAAGGTATTTAACCAAGCAGCCACTGATGTGTATTTGGTTTCCCAGTGTAGAAGAGACCACATCATGAGCATGAACAGCCCCATTGCAGAAGCGTCCACATCGTGGGGCTGGAAACTGGAAGTATCCCAAGCTAATTCTGCTACCACCATCATCTATTTGCAACAAGTGTTGGCTCCCACTGATTGTCGCCGGAAGCTTCCATCCTTTTCAGGATGGAAAATGACAGCGATGTCAACATTTGAAACATGGAAGATGGACACAAAAGCAGCTTTAATACAATGCCCTAAACTGGAAACAGCTCAAAATGATATGCTGTTCAACTGGAAGTCATGTTAGATAATAAACAATACGTGCAGGAGTAGGCCATTCAATGTGATCATGGCTGATCATCCCCAATCAGTACCCCGTTCCTGCCTTCTCCCCATATCCCCTGACTCCGCTATCTTTAAGAACCCTATCTAGCTCTCTCTTGAAAGCATCCAGAGAACCGAACTTCACCCCCTTCTGAGGCAGAGAATTCCACAGACTCACAACTCTCTGTGTAAAAAGTTTTTCCTCATCTCTATTCTAAACGGCTTACCCCTTATTCTTAAACTGTGGCCCGATTATGGATCTCCCCAACATCGGAAACATGTTTCCTGTCTCTAGCATGTCTAATCCCTTAATAATCGTATATGTTTCAATAAGATCCCCTCGCATCCTTCCAAATTCCAGAGTATACAAGCCCAGTCGCTCCAGTCTATCAACATATGACAGTCCCGCCATTCCAGGAATTAACCTTGTGAACCTAAGCTGCACTCCAATAGCATGAATGTCCTTATTCAAATTTGGAGACCAAAACTGCACACAATACTCCAGGTGTGGTCTCATTAGGGCCCTGTACAACTGCAGAAGGACCTCTTTGCTCCTATACTCAACTCCTCTTGTTATGAAGGCCAACATGCCATTTGCTTTCTTCACTGCCTGCTGTACTTGCATGCTTACTTTCAGTGACTGATGAACAAGGACCCCCAGATCCCGTTGTACTTCCCCTTTTCCCGACGACACCATTTAGATAATAATCTGCCTTCCTGTTTTTGCCTCCAAAGTGGATAACCTCACATTCATCCACATTAAACTGTATCTGCCATGCATCTGCCCACTCACCCAACCTGTCCAAGTCACCCTGCATCCTCATAGCATACTTTTCTCAGTTCACACTGCCACCCAGCTTTGTGTCATCTGCAAATTTGCTAATGTTACTTTGAATCCCTTCATCTAGATCATTAATGTATATCGTAAATAGCTGCGGTCCCAGCACTGAGCCTTGCGGTACCCCACTCGACACTGCCTGCCATTCTGAAAGGGACCCGTTAATCCCTACTCTTTGTTTCCTGTCAGCTAACCTATTTTCTATCCATGTCAGCACCCTATCCCCAATACCATGTGCTCTAATTTTGTCCACTAATCTCCTATGTGGGACTTTATCAAATGCTTTCTGAAAGTCCAGGTACACTACATCCACTGGCTCTCCCTTGTCCATTTTCCTAGTTACATCCTCAAAAAAATTCCAGAAGATCGGTCAAGCATGATTTCCCCTTCGTAAATCCATGCTGACTAGGACCGATCCTGTTACTGCTATCCAAATGTGGTGCTATTTCATCTTTTATAATTGACTCCAGCATCTTCCCCACCACCTAAGTCAGGCTAACTGGTCTATAAATCCCTGTTTTCTCTCTCGAACCTTTCTTAAAAAGTGGATACCATTAACTACCCTCCAATCCACAGGAACTGATCCTGAATCTATAGAACATTGAAAAATGATCATCAATGCATCCACGATTTCCAGAGTCACCTTCTTAAGTACCCTGGGATGCAGACCATCAGGCCCTGGGGATTTATCAGTCTTCAGTCTACCCAATGCCATTTCCTGCCTAATGTGCATTTCCTTCAGTTCCTCCATCACCCTAGATCCTCTGGCCCCTAGTACATCAGGGAGGTTTGATCCCTCTTCAGTGAGGACTCAAACAAAGTACCTGTTTGGCCGCATGTGGTGGAAAGGGATAAAGGGGCAGGTGTTGCATCTCCTGCAATTGCTTGGGAGAATGCCACAAGGAATTGTCCCTTCAAAATGGTAAAAGCAGAGGGGAGGGGATGTGTCAAGTGATGGAATTCGGTTGAGAGAGGCAAAAAAAATAATGGAGGATAATCTGTTCAATATTGGGTTGGTGGAAGGAGAGGTCATGTAGTTCAAGTTGTAGGTAGATGAGTATAGAATGCAGGAAATAAAGGAGACATTATTGAAAGCCCCATCTAGTTTGGTAGAGAAGCTAGAATGACAGGAAAACAATGAGATATCTCAAAATCATATCATCAGAACTAACAGAAATAAAGAAATTGAAAGGAGTCCAAGGTGGAAGGAGTTGTAATTGTGTATCTCAAATCTCCCATCATTAGCATTAGGGGTGGGGGTGGTGTCACTGTTGACCAGAAATTTACCAAGAGGAGCAACATAAATTCCGTAGCTATTGTTGTTAGTTTAAGAATGACTGCCCAGCAGCTAAAGCATTTCTCCGCGCCACAAGAAACATTGGGTATGTGATGGAACACACACCACTTATCCCAACAGTACTAAAGCTACTCAACACCAAAGATCTTAGAGCGGAGCAAGATAGTCCAGTCCGTGAAAAAGCCGTAGTAGGTCATGGGTAATCTTTAGCGCCATTTCTGTAACCGGCCTCCGTCTCCGCTCTAGTATCTTTGCTTTGGTCATGACTTTGAGTCAGGGGAAAGAGGAACAAGAGATATAGACGGTACTAAGGACAAATGAATGGAAGATATGCCTATAAATCCCGTTTCCCTTTCCCTTGACTGTCAGTCTGAAGAAGGGTCTCGACCCAAAATGTCACCTATTCCACTCTATGATCGTTGCTTTCGTCGATCTGTCCGCGCGTTCGCTCGCTCTTGGTGCCGCCGCTTCTCCCCTCAGACTTCACCAAACATACACACACAGCATGTCCGGCAGATCGTTGTGGGCCGAGACCAGGAGCAGGGCGAAGGATGACATCAAACGGGTCATGGCAGCTATCGAAAAGGTCGACCCAACATATCACCTATTCCTTCTCTCCAGAGATGCCTGATCTGCTGATTTACTCCAGCCTTTTGTGTCTGTCTTCGGTTTAAACCAGCATCTGCAGTTCCTCCCTGTGCAAGGTACGTGCCGTTTTAACTGAACGCATAACTGAAGTCGGGTTGGGTCAAAGATAGGGTCGGGTTTACAGAAATGGCGGAAGTTACGCTCCGTTGCGTACCACACGTCAGCCCATTGGATTTTGCAGGAGTGGTCTATCTTGCTCCACTCTAAGATCTTTGCTCAACACCATTCACAAAGTAGTCGTCCTTGGGAATGCCATTTTCTCCACTTTTATCGTAGCAGTCGCATTGCAATTATTTCCCAATTCTAACTGCATCACCCAAATGCTCAACCACTTTTTGAACAGCCAAGGGCAGAACGGCACATATTGTAGATAAGATAATCACTGAGTTTCCCCAAGTGAAACACCATTCTGACCTTTCCTTCATTGTCACAAGATTGAAATTCTCGATTTACAGTGCCCTCCATAATGATTGGGACAAAGACCCATCATTTATTTATTTGCCTCGGTACTCCACGATTTGAGATTTGTAATAGAAGAAATCACATGTGGTTAAAGTGCACAGTCAGATTTTAATAAAGGCCATTTTTATACATTTTGGTTTCACCATGTAAAAATTACACCTGTGTTTATACATAGTCCCCCCATCTCAGGGCGCCATAATGTTTGGGACACATGGCTTCGCAGGTGTTTGTAATTGCTCAGGTGTGTTTAATTACCTCCTTAATGAGAGTACAAGAGAGCTCTCAGCACCTAGTCTTTCCTCCAGTCTTTCCATCACCTTTGGAAACTTATATTGCTGTTTATCAACACGAGGACCAAAGTTGTGCCAATGAAAGTCAAAGAAACCATTATGAGAATGAGAAACAAGACTAAAACTGTCAGAGACATCAGCCAAACCTTGGGCTTACCAAAATCAACTGTTTGGAACATTGTTAGGAGCAAAGAGCACTGGTGAGCTTACTAATCGCAAAGGGACTGGCAGGCCAAGGAAGACCTCCACAGCTGATGACAGAAGAATTCTCTCTATAATAAAGAAAAATCCCCAAACACCTGTCCGACATCAGAAAGACTCTTCAGGTGTGGATTTGTCAATGACCACTGTCCATAGAAGACTTCATGGACAGAAATACAGAGGCTACACTGCAAGATGCAAAGCACTGGTTAGCTGCAAAAGTAAGATGGTCAGGTTACAGTTTGCCAAGAAGTACTTAAAAGAGCAACCACAGTTCTGGAAAAAGGTCTTGAGGACGGATGAGAAGAAGATTAACTTATATCAGAGTGACGGCAAGAGCAAAGTATGGAGGAGAGAAGGAACTGCCCAAGATCCAAAGCATACCACCTCATCTGTGAAACATGGTGATGGGGGTGTTATGGCCTGGGCATGTATGGCTGCTGAAGGCACTGGCTCACTTATCTTCATTGATGATACAACTGCTGATAGTAGCATAATGAATTATGAAGTGTATAGACACATCCTATCTGCTCAAGTTCAAACAAATGCCTCAAAACCCATTGGCCGGCGGTTCATTCTACAGCAAGACAATGATCCCAAACATACTGCCAAAGCAACAAAGGAGTTTTTCAAAGCTAAAAAATTGTCAATTTTGGAGTGGCCAAGTCAATCACCCGATCTGAACCCAATTGAGCATGCCTTTTATATGCTGAAGGGAAAACAGAAGCACGAGCTAAAGATGGCTGCAATGCAGGTCTGGCAGAGCATCTTCAGAGAAGACATGAATCACAGACTTCAAGCAGTCATTGCATGCAAAGGATATGCAACAAAATACTAAACATGCCTCCTTTCATTTACATGACATTGCTGTGTCAAAAAACTTTATGGTGTCCTGAAATGGGGGGACTATGTATAAACAGTTGTAATTTCTACATGGTGAAATTAAAATGTATAAAAATGGCCTTTATTAAAATCTGACAATGTGCACTTCAACCACATGTGATTTTTTTTTTCTATTACAAATCTCAAATTGTGGAGTACGGGGACAAATAAATAAATGATGGGTCTTTGTCCCAAACATCATGGTGAGCACTGTGAATCAGCTGCTCACCATTCATTGATAAGCAATTAGTGATGGCCACATTCCATGGCAAATGCACACATACATTTGCTTGGCTTACAGCATAATAAATAAAAGCCATTTTCCCAGAAAGAATACTTCGAGGTTGCTGTTTTAAGTCAAGAACATTTTCTTATAATACTGTGAAAACATGGAAAGTTGCATAATGATTATCACATTTTAATAGTTGTACAAAATGTACTAATTTAATAAATCACAAGACCTCACATATGCAAAGTTGACATTTTATTGTATATTTTAAATAAACTGCTTACATTACATGTGGAATGGAGGCATTGTGGCTCATTTTTTTTAAAATCAGTATAAACACTCCTGCGGTATTTCCAGTTTCAATGGTCCAAACTAAAGATTTACTGTGCAATTCCAAAATCAGACATTCACAACTGCTATGAGGCTAATGAGAATTTTACACATTCCTGTTAGGTTTTAATTCCATCCATTCTTATCAAGTGTAGCATGTGTTTCCCAAACAACTTGAACAACTGGCTTTTAACTGCATTTATCGGGGATATGAAAGGAAGATAATTAAATTATCAATGAGGATTTCAAAGCATTAAGTCAAAATCATTTTACCTGGCACACTTTAATACCAAGACTATAAGAACGACATACATAAAATGGAAATACTACAAGAATTTATTTTGGGGGCTAGGAACATGGAAGCTATCAGTTTCAAATAAATTGTTTTACAAGGACTGAAATTTCACTTTACTAATTTTTCTCAAAATTAAATACTGTGATATGTTTATACCAAGGTCTCTGTATTAGTATAATACAAATATTCTATATGCAAGTATATAGCATTTGTTATAATTTTGAAAAAGCCATCTTTATTTTTTTAATTAATTGCAAAGTTTTTGAGTTTGTTGAAACTGATTAGTGGACATTAAATATCTATTTAGGTGCTACATATGTTGCCACTGTGTCAATGATGAACATCTTGCATTGATTACAATTTGTCATCCACTGCTTTGATTTTAAATTAGAAATGGGGCACTTGCATGTGATTTTGGAACAGTGATTTCTATTTTCCAACAGAGAACTTTGATTGAAATGTACAAAAACAATCTAACAAAAAAAAATATTGGAGCATTTTTTTTGAACTATTATACAACATATGAGGTCAGGCCTCTAATATGCAATGCAACTCATTGGAGATAAGACAGACACTTGCAATAATGTATGCTTGTTTCAACAAAGGCTTGAGCACACCAATTTTACAGTACAACTAACATCTTTCCAAAAATTTAATGGATTAGATGTAAAAAGCAAGACATCTTCATGCTTTAAAGTACTGATTACCAAGTACACAAAACTGAATAAATTAAGACAAGTACTAGGCTCCTGCACAAAGCATCAATCCAGTAGGTGCTACACAACACATTTTAAATTGGTGAAGGCAGCTTTGGTGTAAACAGTGTGGTCAATTAATATTTAAATTTGTTACAACAACTGCAGAATGGTTTCCGAAATTCAAATCAAATTGCAATATGACTTTTAATGCTAAAAATCTACTTTAGTGTGGTTGCTAAGGAACAAGTGCTGAAGTATTTTGTGGTTTGAGGTTTGAATTTGGCATTGAATCAAAATTGGGATCCTCTAAATAGAATAAAAAATTAGAGTCAAACTGTAATTATACATAAAAATACAAAAGTTCCCTAACCATATGTTATTAGTGTTTATGGACATGTCCCTTCATTTTACAAAGGAAGTTTGCTAACAAAGATTTGGATTTACAGGCACTCTAACATCCGTGGGACTGATATGAAAAAAATCTGGTTGCAGACCAATCTGCAATCCTATCACAAAATCTTCATCCTATCACAAAAGACCTGCAAATTCTGCAAGGTTACATTTGCATTACTCAGTTATTGTTGAACAGCTTTAAAAAAAGAAAACAGGCAACTCAGTGATGTGCTATATGTTAGGCACCTCAAATTTTATTTCCCCCAAAATGGTTAACAGTATGGCACTTATTCTAATAAAATTGTAAATACCCATGAAACTGCCAATTAAATTTAATTTTAATTTTGGACAAGTAGTCAGTACTAGAAATATCTCACGTTTCAGAGTTTGCACCAGAGAAACTTCACAGACATTAGAGAACTATAACACTAAAAGTTACCAATTCTCAAAATTAACATTTAAGCACATGCTCATTGCATAATGGGATGGTTGAAGTAGACACATGCGACAGTGATTGCAACACTGGAAATTCCAAATCTCTCGACTGACATTATAATTAAGACAATTTATATTTTAACAGCTGGCTTCAAAGCCTTCCAGAACAGGTCAAAGTTTTGATGCTGCAGTAAGTTAATATTTTGTGGGATCTGAGGATGTATAGATCTAAAGCAAGTAAGCAACATCACTGGTTGATTGTTTATGACTGCATGAGATGTACGAAGCAACATACCATAAATTAAATTTAAAATTAAGTAATAATTACATTGCTGGTGTCAAATACTATCTTGCATCATTGATAATACAATTTATCAATGTAGATAGTCGTTTCCTGACTTCGGGTCTATTTGAATAATGATAAAAACATATCCAAATCAGGATATGATGATTTAAGCTTTTTGTAGTTAATGGATCCATAAATTATGAATGCAAATGCATCTAACATAATAGTTCTAACTATTTGACAAATAATCTTCTTTTGTGGAATAGAGAATGTCTAAAACGGGAATAAACCATCCATATAAAATGACTGAAGTGCAAATCAAGCTCAGTGTGAATCACTTCAGTGAAGAGTACCGGATGGATGCCATGAATAATTTGGCCTTGTTTTCATTCGCACCTAAATTTAGATTAGAAGAGCAGGTACTATAGGTACAGCATGGCTGAAGATAACAGAATTTGACCAGATTCAACCAAACAATTTGGCAAGTTTTCCAAGATTCATTTGTAAACATAATGCTTCCACTTTCAATTGGCAGCATTTTGAAAAGACAGAGAAATACAAATTATTCATCTTAATATTTATCCAAAACCTTTCAGCTTTCAACCAAATAACTTAAATGTTCCCACATGATACATTATCCATTATATCAACTGAAATACAATGCACTGGTTTAAGTACAGAGGCTTCACAAATTCAAATAATTTCTTTGTGCTGTTTGATGGTTGCAGTGTTGTTAAATACATGTTTTCAATTAATTTCTGGCACAGGAGAACATATCTTAAATAAACTAGTACATGCAGGTGACTGGTTCTTTGTATATATTTTTTTTCTCCAAAAATACTTTAAAGTAGTATACAAATAAGTCTCCTACATGAAGATTAATTTTCCCAAAACTATAGATCTCTTTCAAATTTTGCACGATAGCAATATTTCCTTGTTAATAAAGCTGATAAATCACTTGAAATGGAAAGGCTTCAATTTCCGAGGAAGTGGTACATTTATCGGAAAATACCTACAGTAACACAGGTGTTTTGTCCTGAGCATTTGGTTACTGAGAGTAGATTTCTCTTTTACCTCTCGAGACACACACACACATACACAGACACACACACAGGGAGAGAGAGACACACACACACAAAGACACACAAGAAAGAAAGGCCACTGTTAGTTTCCCAATTGCATCGGAAAATGGGAAGCTTTATGTGGCTAATGGTCACTATATTAAGTATACATAAGCAAATATTTTAAGGCATGGGGCACAGGGGCTGATAATGTTGTATTCATTTTAGCCTATGGTTTGAAATTGCAGCACATTGTAAAGATTCAGGCAGTTTGTGGTGCCCATCATTTTGTTCATTCTTTAAATCTCCCAACATTTCTATGAATACTCCAAGAAGGTGCAAATTGCCTTAGGAAGCTTCCATCACTTAAGGCAAATGTTTAAATCAGTAGAATACATAGAAAGTTTTACATACATGTACTGATTCAACTGTTGCAGTGTTTGTTAGTGCTATCAATTATTAATGTACAAATCAAATCAGGAGATAAAGGTCAGTCCAAGTATTTTGTCTAATGTGATGAATTTGAATAAACAAAAATGAGTAAATGAGTAAAAAGGATGGAAATTCTAAAACAAAAAGCATTTCACAAGAAGGGTGTGGCATAGTTCAGGTGTTTCAGGAAGTAACAGAACTCAAAATAATAAAACCTCTGAAAACATTCAGAAATTTCAGACACCATTCCTAGTATAATGTTTCCCAAAAATTCAAAATAAATTAGCTTATTACACATCTCCTTCTAATCACGTGTCAATATTGCAAATGTCCAGCGAGTTGTAATGCCATTACTGCTGTTGTTGCTGGTCATAATCAGCTATTAGTCTCTTTATGTGAGCCAGCTTGTTATGCAGATATTCACATCTTTGTTTCTCTTCATGGTAGTTGGGACTATTCTGAAGACAAAAAAAAGAATGGCATACAAATTTTAGGGTATGTTTCTTGTTTCAATCCATGTCATCAGTTATCAAAAACAAACATTATCCATGTCAAATATTGATTATATTTTTAATGGCTGTGCACTATTAAAAGTTATTATAATGATGATAATTAGATGCAATTCGATAAACAAATAATAGGAAGAAACAAATTAACAAATTACTCAACTTTAGGATTTCTCTCTCCAATTCCCTGCACCAAACGCAACTATTATTCTTCACACTCAAATATTCATTTTTTAGTAGATATTTCATAGACCATCCAATTGTTCTGCAATTAGTATGTTTTGTGCATTTTAAACACTCCATTGGGGTTTGGTAATCTTATGCACATTTATTTTTAATAATCTTTCCCACTATTTAGTTATTCAATCATATTATATAATTATTTATATAATTCAATGTCAATTATTATATAAAAATAAAAAAATGAATTAAAAAAAATTGCAAGTCATCTTTCTCTAACACAGATTTTATTATTTATTTTTTGAACAATAGATTTTTTAAATAATCAGGTAGCAATATTTTTAAAGTTAAATCTCTGCAGCAGGGGGATTTAATGCTAAAATTAATATAATATATTTTAATTTACACGGTCTCTACTGTCTTAGTTTAGTTTGTTATTTGTTGCACATCAAAACTGCAATTCACATAATTAAAAATCATTTTGCATTTTGAAGTTTTCAAAATTTCCATCCATGTTGCACATTAGGTCTGATTGTGCTGATGCCCAACCTGCATATCCTTCCAGAACAACCACAATGTGGTTGCAACATGCGGCAATGTGCATGTTAGCTATTGCGTTGTTGCAGTGCTGAATAGACCATGGAGGCCAAATTGTGTCAGAGCTACCTTCGGTTGTCCTTAAAACTGCACTGCATAAGATTGCACCTCCCCTGTGGTTGCAAAGAAAGAACACAAGAAACATGTGCCAAATCTAGCACTATAGTTTCTATAGAATGGAATTCAAATTAAGGATCTCCTCATCCAAGTATATGACCATTTACGTCAAACAGTGATTTGTAACTTATTGCAATTGGCCAAAGAAGAGTGGAATTGGCAAACATTGGCACTCATTGACAAACATCTGAATTAAAGTGACAGCAAAAAGGTTTACTTTTGTGGATTGAGTAATTATGTTCTGAAATGCATTGGGTTTGTCAAGAAATAGTCAATCGTGCAATCAAAAGGGAATTGAATTAGTTAAAAAGGCAAAAAAAATAATCAGGAGTAAGGAGAGTGGGATTAATTGGATTGCTCCAATTAGGCTCATAATTTACACTATGGCCAAAGAGCTTTCTTTATTGATCTAATTAGTGATTCCGTAACCCAGAACTCCCTCTGTGCTGCAAAAGAATGCTGTGTTTTATTTGGCATTCATACCTTAAATTGATTCAGGCAGGGGCTAATTAATGCACAAACATTTTTAGGAAAATCTGCATATACTTTCAAAGAATGTGGTATAGCGATTTGATACTAACGCAATACAACCCGGAAATGACAATGTGAAAATAGTGCACTATTTCAAAAATAATCATCAACCTTTGTAATTTTCCAGTATTCTTGCAAAACTTCTTCATCAATAACCTGCAAACAAGAAGAGATTGATTACATGATCCATAATATTGCAGAGTTAAGGATATTACACAGACCTTCAGCATCAATGTATCATTGTTTAAAGCAAGAATGCATTGCCTATTTTATATTTTCTAAGGCACTGACTTGGAAATGAATACAAATTACCAGAGTGATGTGAACATCGAGAAACATTTATTGGAAAAGGCTCTAAATACCTCTCCTGCAATTTATGTTTACATAATTTGTATTTGTTTCTCCTTCATGTTTACAATTTGAGTGAACTACACTTGGCTTGATAACACAGGAGAGAATTTATAATTCTGTCATGCATGTGAACGATTCCTAGTACAGGTATCTCCTTACTGGGTTACAAAATGTATAATTTTTTTACAGATACTAGGACATTAAAGCGAAATGTTAGTTTCATGATATATCCAATAGAATGTTTATCATCAATATTATTTAATGTATTTTAAGAACACATCTTGGGTAACCAGTTTGACAAAAAGATTTAAGGGATAGAAGTTGATGAAAGTATTAAGGATGATGTTGTGCATGTGGACTTCCAGAAAGATTTTGATCAGGTTCAGAAAGATTTAATCAGGAAAGTTAAAGCACATGATGCAAAAGATAGATTAACAGATGAGAAAACTTGGTAGTATTGTGAACTGTGAAGAGGATTCTGATAGAAGGTAGACAAAAATGCTGGAGAAACTCAGCTGGTGAGGCAGCATCTATGGAGCTAAGGAATAGGTGACGTCTCGGGTCGAGACCCTTCTGCAGATTGATTCTGATAAATCGCAGCAGTTTGTAACCAGAATGGTGGAATGCGCAAATCCACAGAAGTAGTTTATATGGACAAATGGGAGGTGGTGCATTTTGATAAGAACGAAGAGCTGCAATATAGAATAAAGGTTTAGTCCAAAGGGTGCGTGTGAGCAGTGGACCAGGGATATTTAGGTTTATTATTCTCATGTATACAAAGGTACAAGGAAAATGTTTTGCTTGCTTGCTATCCAATCAAATCAGATAATGCTATACACAAATACAATGAAGCCAAACACATGTACAAAAAGTAGGACAAAGAACAATACCAGAGTGCAGAAAGTGATCCATAGGGAAAAGATGGAATGAATGCATACTTCCTGCTACAATTTCTGTTTGTTTTGCTATTGAAAGAATGTCATTAAGCTGATAGAGGTGCAAACAGATTTGAGGATGTCACTGGGACGGGAATGTTTGAGTTGTAAGGGGGCTGCATTAACTCGGATATTTCTCCCTGCAGCACACAGTGCCCTTCATAATGTTAGGGACAGACCCATCATTTATTTATTTGCCTCTGTACTCAATAATTTGAGATTTGTAATAGAAAAAATCCCATGTGGTTAAAGTGCACATTGCCAGATTTTAATAAAGGGCATGTTTATACGTTTTAATTTCACCACGTACAGCTGTGTTTATATAGTCCCCTCCATTTCAGGGCACCTTAATGTTTGGGACACAGCAACGTCATGTAAATGAAAGTAGTCATGCTTAGTATTTTGTTGCATATCCTTTGCAATGACTGCTTGAAGTCTGTGATTCATGGACATCACCAGTTGCTGGGTGTCTTATCTGGTGATGCTCTGCCAGGTCTGTATTGCAGCCATCTTTAGCTTATGCTTGTTTTGGGGGCTAGTCCCCTTCAGTTTTCTCTTCAGCATATAAAAGGCATGCTCAATTGGGTTCAGATCGGGTGATTGATTTGGCCACTCAAGAATTTACAATCTTTTAGTTTTGAAAAACTCCTTTGTTGCTTCAGCAGTATGTTTGTGATCATTGTCTTGCTGTAGAATGAATCGCTGGCCAATGAGTTTTCAGGCATTTGGTTGAACCTGAGTAGATAGGATGTGTCTATACACTTCAGAATTCATTATGCTACTACCATCAGCAGTTGTATCATCAATGAAGATAAGTGAGCCAGTACCTTCAGCAGCCATACATGCACAGGCCATAACACCATGGGGAGAAGGCAGGCACTGGTTATTGATAGGGGACGATCAGTCATGATCACAATGAATGACGGTGCTGGCTCAAAGGGCCGAATAGCCTCCTCCTGCACCTATTTTCTATGTGATTTTTTTCTATTTCAAATCTCAAATAGTGGTGTACAGGGGCAAATAAATAAATGTCGGGTCTTTGTCCCAAACATTATGGAGGACACTGTATGAAGCTGAAAAATGACCATAGAGTTATATAAAATTTTGAATGGCATTGAAGTGAATAGCCTGTCACAACTCCAGTGCAGAGGAATCTAAAGCTAAATAGTTTTACCCTCTCACCTGAGGGTAAAGATTTAAAAGGCACAAGTTTGTCCACACAGAATATGGTGTGCATGTAGAATAAGCTGCCAGATGAGGTGGTAGAGGTGGTTACAATTATGACATTTTAGACATTTGAATGGGTTTGTGGATCAGAAAGGTTTAGAGAGATATGGGGTGGAAACAGGCAAGTGGAACTTGGCTGGCATGGACGAGTTAGGCTGAAGGACCATTTCCACATCATATGACTCCATGACTGGGATTGAAGTTGTGCTTTGAAGACTTATTTGAAAAATTATGTATTGAAAAATTGTACTTAGTGTCAAATCAACCAATTTCAAACAAAATTACAAAGCTCATTTATGGCAAAATTAGAAGACCAAAATATGTAATTTGATTTTAATTACAACTGGACAAATAGCCCAAATAATCATAATGACAGACAGCATTTCAATTTCCATAACTAAGCATATGTGAAAGAGTTTTGCATGGTTATTATAACTGTTTCCAAAATATTTTTTTTGCTATTTCAATATTTATTGGAAGGTAAATATATACATCATTAATTCCATATTTTAGTGAATTTGAGCAAGGCTAAGAGCCAATGTTGTCTATTGCAAATTGCAATAACTGCAACACAAAATGGTTATAATTTCTACCATCAAATTAAGCTGGTTGGTTTCAACACTCACCCATTACCCCAAGGTCCAGAATGGAGTCTTATATGAAACAATAGACTATATACTTGTTCAAACTTTACTTACTCACAAATGCATTGTGATGTGGGAAAATTGTAGTAAAGATTTGTTCCTATGAATTACTAAATCCCATCTGTTATTTAACAGAATGCTGGCACTTGACAGGATAAAAAGAAAAATATCTTGTTGCCGTGCACTAGAACCATTGTTACACTTTCAATAGATTTTTTTTAAAGCAAGAAGAAATTCTGAAGTCAGCTACTTGACCACTAGGCTGACGTAAAGTGAGTTTGGTTCAATTAGTCTCATTTGCACTTGGATTCAGAAGATCAAAGGAACTCAAAACAAAAAAAATCTATTTGACTAGACAGGTTAAATGCAGCAAGGATGTTTCCAGTGGCCAGGGAGTCCAGAACCAGGGGTCAGCCCAAGGCTAAGCAAGCCATTTATGACTGAGATTAAAACAAATTTATTGCAGTGTTGAAATCTCTACTACAGAAAGGAACTGATTTTTTGTTTTTGTTTTTTTTATATAAACGGTCTAGTGATCAAGAGATTATAGTGAGAAACCTGGATCAACATATTGAACTTGGAAGATCAACGACGATCACTTTGCCTGAGGGAGTGGACTCAAAGCCAAATGGTATTCTGCTTCTATTTTTCAAAGTTTCTCTATTGGCGCTTTAGTATGGGTTGCCTGGTCTGTGACAACCACAAGAATGAAAAAAAATAAAATCATACCAATTTTCCCTCAAAGATTAAAAAAAACAAAAGCTTTCACATCTATTCCATTTCACCCAGAATAAACATGCATGTACTTCATCAGAACCCGAGTGTTTACTTCATCATTCTCTCTTTTGTCACATGGTGAAATATACACGTGAAAATCTGAATTTAATATGAATGAAACAAATTCTGTTCAGTAACATTGGGTCATAGAAACATAGAAAATATGTGCAGGAGGAGGCCATTCGGCCCTTCGAGCCAGCACCGCCATTCATTGTGATCATGGCTGATCGTCCCCAATCAATAACCCGTGCCTGCCTTCTCCCCATATCCTTTGACCCCACTAGCCCCTAGAACTATCTAACTCTCTCTTAAATCCATCCAGTGATTTGGCCTCCACTGCCCTCTGTGGCAGGGAATTCCATAAATTCACAACTCTCTGGGTGAAAAAGCTTTTTCTCACCTCAGTTTTAAATGACCTCCCCTTTATTCTAAGACTGTAGCCCCTGGTTCTGGACTTGCCCAACATTGGGAATATTTTTCCTGCATCTAGCTTGTCCAGTCCTTTTATGTTTCTATAAGATTCCCCCTCATCCTTCTAAACTCCAGTGAATACAAGCCTAGTCTTTTCAATCTTTCCTCATACGACAGTCCCGCCATACCAGGGATCAATCTCGTGAACCTACGCTGCACTGCCTCAATCACAAGGATGTCCTTCCTCAAATTTGGGTCCTTGGACAAAGCAGTGGTTCTCAACCTTTTTTCAGTGATGTACCCCCTGTGAAATATTTTTTCAGCCAAGTACCCCATAACCAGCGCAAAAATATAGGCCTACATATATGTAGGCCTATATTTTAAAATCTCACGTACCCCCAGGGGTATGCGTACCCCCATTTGAGAACCACTGCTCTAAAGCATCCAACCTTATTGTTCCCCAGCCCCGCACGGCCCGATTTTATCTTCACCCCAAAATCCACAAACAGAACTGTCCTGGCAGACCCATTGTTTCTGCTTGTTCATGTCCCACCAAATTAATTTTCACATACCTAAACTCCATCCTATCCCCCCCCCCCCCCCCCCCCCCCCCCCCCGGTCCAATCACTCCCTACCCATGTCCAAGACATCTCACATGCTCTTCGTCTCTTCAATGACTTTCGTTTTACAGGGCCCCACTCCCTCATCTTTACCATGGATGTCAAGTCACTCCACACCTCCATCCCCCACCTGGAAGGTCTTAAAGCCCTCCATTTCTTCCTCGACCGCAGATCCAGCCAATTGCCATCTACTAATACTGTCCATCGCCTAGCAGAGCAGGTTCTTACCCTCAACAACTTCTCATTCGACTCCTCCCACGACCTCCAAATCCAAGGCGTAGCTATGGGCACCAACTATGCCTGCCTCTTTGTAGGGTACGTCAAACAATCACTGTTCCAGGCGTCCATTGACCCTATTATCCCCAAACTCTACATGGACAACTGCATCGGTGCTGCCTCCTGCACCCATGCAGAATTCACTGACTTCATCAGCTTCACGAATCCTGCATTCAAATTCACTTGGACCATCTCCGCCATCTCCCTATCATTTCTGGATCTTACCATCTCCATCACAGGAGACAGACTATTGAACGACATCTACTACAAACCTACTGACTCCCATAGCTATCTAGACTACACGTCTTCCCACACTGCTTCCTGCAAAGAATATCCCCTACTCCCATTTCCTCCGTCTACGCCGCATCAGTGCCCGCATTTTTCACACAGAGAGTTGTGAGCCTGTGGAATTCTCTGCCTCAGAGGGCGGTGGACGCCGGTTCTCTGGATACTTTCAAGAGAGAGCTAGATAGGGCTATCAAAGATAGCAGAGTCAATGGATATGGGGAAAAGGCAGGAACGGGGTACTGATTGTGGATGATCAGCCATGATCACATTGAATGGCGGTGCTGGCTCGAAGGGCCGAATTGCCTACTCCTGCACCTATTATCTATTGCGCCCAGGATGAGGCTTTCCATACTAGATCGGAGATGTCCTCATTCTTTCGGAAATGGGGGTTCCCCTCTTCCATTATCGATGAGGCTCTCACTGGGGTCTCCTCAATATCCCGCAGCTCTGTTCTTGCTCCCCCTCCACCCATTCGCAACAAGGACAGAGTCCCTCTTGTCCTCACCATCCACCCCATTAGCCGTCGCATACAGAATATAATCCTCCAACATTTTCGCCACCTACAATGGGATCCCACAACTGGCCACATCTTCCCATCTCCATCCCTTTATGCATTCCGCAGAGACGGTTCACTCCGTTACTCCCTGGTCAACTTGACCCTTCCCACCCAAACCACCCCCTCCCCAGGTACTTTCCCCTGGAACTGCAGGAGATGCAACACCTGTCCCTTTACCTCCCCCCTCGACTCCATCCAAGGACCACGACTGCCTTTTCAGGTGAGGCAGAGGTTCACTTGCACCTCCTCCAACATCATCTGCTGTATCCGCTATTCCAGGTGTCAACTTCTGTACATCGTCGAGACCAAGCGCAGGCTTGGCGATTGTTTCCCTGAACACCTCCGCTCAGTCCGTCTTAACCTACCTGATCTCCCGGTTGCTCAGCACTTTAACTCCACCTTCTATTCCCAATCTGACCTTTCTGTCCTGGGCCTCCTCCATTGTCAGTGAGGCCCAGGGAAAATTGGAGGAACAGCACCTCATATTTCGCTTGGGTAGCTTACACCCCAGCGATATGAACATTGACTTCAAATAGCCCTTGCTTTCCCTCTCTCCATCCCCTCCCCCTTCCCAGTTTTCCCACCAGTCTTACTGTCTCTGACTACATTCTATCTGTGTCCCGCCCACTCCCCTGACATCAGTCTGAAGAAGGGTCTCGACCCGGAATGTCACCCATTCCTTCTCTCCAGCGATGCTGCCTGTCCTGCTGAGTTACTCCAGCATTTTGTGTCTACCTAACCCACACTGAGAAATTAGTTCGTGTCTGGAAGACAGCCTCAACATCTTTGCACATAAGGATGTTATAACCTGGAATGGCACTTAACCAATTTAGATTTTGTTATACCAAAAGTGTGGAAGAGCTTGTACCAATACCTTGTACTCTTCAGTGTTAGGAGAGAGACGCCTCCGTTCTGCATCCAATTGCAAAAATCGCTTGGTTACCCTCTCTAATCTGGCATGCAAACTTCGGTATTCACCATACTCTGCATTAAAGTCCTCTTTGTAGTTTTGTCTCTGTTCATGTGACACAATAGTTGCATATTTGCTGTTGGAGCAAATAAAAGAATTATGAATGTTACACATTAAGTATCTATTTGCTTTGTCAGCTACATTACAAAGGTTTGTTTTTCATTACTTTGGATAAATGACAATGGCAAGAAACAAGTTATAAAAAACAATTTGCACACTAGGTGGCTCCTCTATTCTTCTGAATATTTCCAACTTGTGATGACACTACCAAAAAAATGTATTCAAAGAACATGTAATTAATAATTAATGATTGTTGCTCATTATGGAATTTTGATCCAATCTTGAGGAAGTGTGGATGTTTCAATTACCTAAATGAGCCAAATTGCTACCAAGTTTATTTCAATACGAAGAACAAGACAAAAACATGGGTGTTATGGCATTGGCTTTATGGATGCAAGAGTATGGATGCAATAATAACCTTTTAACTCTTGTAAGAATAACCCATACCAATTTCATAAACACATTACTGGAAGCAGGGTATATTTATTGAGTTTTATTGATACTTGTATACTAGGATACTAGTATAGATGCCGTTCGAAGAAAAAAATACAAAACAAAGAGTTAAATTGTA